>NW_028236836.1:0-60306 GCF_017979445.1 Akebia trifoliata
TTAAATTCATGCACTTTTCAAAATCATTTAGTATTGTTTTTTTCCCTAGTTGAAATGGCAATCCACCTAGTTGAATTTCTTTTTTAAAAATTAAAATTATTATTTTATAATATTTTTTTAAAAATAAAATCATACATCTAACTTGGGGTGTCAATGGGTCAATTTCGATTCGGTTCTTAAGGTTTTCAGAACCAGAACCAACCTATTTTTTCCATTCCATTTTTTATATGAAAGTGTTTTTTTAATTATAAAATACACAAAAATCATTTACAAATTATTACAAAAAAAAATTCTTTCAAAACACAATACATCATTTATAAAAGTATTGATAACATAATTACAAATTGTTCCAAAAAATGTGAGTAAACTTTTTTTTTTTTCAAAAACTAAAATCCTTTTATTTTTATTTTTATACTTTTAATAAACTTATAGGAAAGATAAACATTTAAATTTGAATACATAATTTATATGAAAATATGAAAAATTTATGTAATATGTGTAGATGTCAGAATTTTGAAAAGGTCCTTATATCTTTCACAAATGATAAAAAAGACTCTAAAAGTTGTAAATGGGGCAACACATCTAAAATGATCCCATTGATTGATTGAGAATGAGCTTCTTATAATTTAGGTCATGGGCTTTGTAGATAAAATTCATAATCTAATAAATTCAAGTGATCGACATTAAGTCTTAAGCCCCATACCCAAATAAGTGAGTTTGATCCACCAATAATCCATAGAATCATTAAAATTGGATTTGGATGAATTTAACCTTTAGACTAATCAATCAAAGTTCTTAAAGTCAGAGCATAGTTTTAAAATTAAAAGACTTTAAGTCTATAAATACCAAAGTCTCTCTCATTTGAAAGGGGATTGTGATCTCAGAAGATAGAAGCTCTCATTTTAGAGAAGAAGAAGCTTTCAAACCATCGTCCAGAGACGAAATAAGGTTCTTCAAAAGATACTTGAATTTCAATTCAAGAGAAAATCAAGCATAAAATTCCTTCTTTGAAAAATAAGAAATTATTCTCAATTGATCAAGTGCGAAGCCTAGAGAGAAGAAAATCTACAAAAAAAACTTTTAGAGAAGATCAAGCCTAACAACCCTTCTCTAGAAGTCAAAGAATCATTCTCAGTCAATCAAGTGCGAAGTTCGGAGAGAAAAAAATCTATAAAAAGCCTCCAAAAAAGATCAAGGAATCCAAGAAACTATCCACAAATCTAAAGATCCTTCTTATCCAATTAAGTGCGAAGCATGAAGAGAAAAAATCCACACAAAGTCACCATTAAAAGTCACGTTCTCAGTTGATCACACACAAAGCCTAAAGAGAAGAATGCTACATGTCACATCTCTTATTTTTGTACATGACTGTTAATCAGAGGAAAACATTGAGATTTGTTTCTCCATTTTCATCAAAATAAATAAAAAATCATTTGCAATCTTTTTCACGTATCTCGAGATAGATTTGTGAAATTTGTTGTTGACAATATGTAGTAACTTTAAAGAGTTGCACATACCCGAGGGAGGGACCCATATGCCTTGGTATAGGCTTCAGCTTACCCGGTCCCATTAATCGTACATAGTTCGGATACCCCCATTAAGAACAAAAAGAAAAAAAAAAAGAGAAAAAACAAAATCTTTAAAATGTATGAAAACCTTCAACTATTTATAATGTGAAAAAATAGTAAAATAAATCGATTTCGGCTACCCATTGAGTGGAACACATCGCTTTCAATTCTTAGTCAGTTCGGTTCCTTTTAGATTCAAGTATAATCGGGTAATGAAAGTAAGGATAAAAAAAAGGGGTTTTTGGTTCTGGTTCCGTTAAATGGGTACACATCGACAAGGCCACAAATGGGTCTAAGGGGCAACCCATAATTGTAGTGTTGGAATGCGGCTGGTGTGCTAATTGACAAGGCCACAAATTCATAGATAAAAAACCAAAAGAATTGTGCGGTTCTGTACCTTTGTTATGCCATCCGCGTAACAAAACCGTGTGCAGTGATCATTATTCTTACATCTCTATTTAGTGGACCGTAATAGGTGAACCGCTGCTAGAGCAGTAAGGGTATTTTCCCATTTTCAGTAATAGGTGAACCGGTATTCCGATCCATTCCAATGTGAAAAAACATGATTTGAACTTTTAATTTTCGGATTGGATTTGGGTTGAGAATTACACATTCCATAAATTTTTGGATCGATTTCGAATCAACCCCAACCCAATCCGATAAAAAATAAATCCGATTATTATTTTTTAATATAAACCCAATTTCAGTTTTAACCTCTTGTCTCCCTCTCTATTTTAAAGTTTTTTTTGTTTTCTTCCATAGAAGCCATCGTCCTCAACAACTATTGATTGCTAGATGGTTGAGTTGAGGCATGTAGGGGTGAAATGCCTTCAATGGATCTAAAAAAGGGAATTCTAATAGGGAAGGTTGGGGCCATTGGTTTCTTCCAACGTTGATATGAGGCCACTGCTCTGGTGGACGATAGCACCATTGATCTCTTCCTCACCTTAGTTTCAAAGACACCCCCCATTGTCCTCTCTCTCTCTCTCTCTTACCTCTAAAACCCTAGGTATCTCTCCCTAAAATCAGATTTTATATTATTGGATTGGACCGATTTTAGGTTGAGAGAAATCTTGATTGGATTTGGTTTAGAAAATTATTGTTTCGATCGGATCAGATTCGATTTGGATCATAGGACAAAGATTTCAGATTGATAATGAATTGATATTGATCCAATATCGAACCAATCCATTGCCAGCCTATAAGTCAAGGGGCTAAATACACATTTTGAAGACGTGGAGTCTGAAATGCTAATTTCGGATCCTAAACACTAAGCCACAACCAAAGAATTGGTCGTTTGTTATAGTTTAGTTTTTTTTTTCTTTTTTTTTAGCGAAACAACGATAATATGGTTGGATGTGGGACCAACCAAACACATTATCCATCATAACACTGCTAAGGTTATGTTAGATAACATTTCTAAAGTTTGAAGTCTAGAAACGTCTGAAAGTCTGGAAACTAAAAATCAAATTTTAGAAGTTTCATCTATGTTCCTCATCGTTGGTTCAAAACTTTTGAATTTCGATTGAGTCCGGCTCTCCCGCGATTGTTCGTGGGAGAGAAGCGCATGAACGGCCATTTTAACCGTCTGATTTCAACAAGTATCTCAAGGTTTTTGCCACATCACCCCTCTTATGCCGATATTTATAACTTGTTGTAAAATGTTACTTGTTCATACCTCTCATGATTTGGTGAATTAAAATAGACACCTCATAACTCTTAGATCCATTAATAAGTAAACACAAGCTTTTTTATATTTTAATCTTTCAAATAAATAAAATGAGAATAAACAAAGGTCGTATCCAAAATTACTTTGTCAAATAAAAAAATGTTGAAAAATATAGATATAGGGGAAAAAATCAAGTGTTTCCGAGGAAAAAGATATAGATGACCAAATATGTTGGAAATCTTTATTAGACCCATTTGACTTTTTTATTTATTTATCTCCCTTTACTCTTCGTTCTACCATTAAAGAAGTTCTCTCTAGCTGCATCGAAATCAATACTTTCAAGAATCAAAGACATTGAAGAAAGAACAATACCATCCTCAACTTCATAGTTTCTTGGATGAGTTGAATTTTTTTGGAAAATAAGAAGATACAGACCCAACAGTGAAATACTTAATAAAGGTGATTTTTAGAGGAGAATGAAGAGAGGCAAAATGAATACTATAGAGGCGGAATCGAGTTTTACCTTGATCGACTCTGCTCAATTGATTTGAAGTAGCTCCTAAGTCCCTCCTGTAAGCACTGGTGTGGTATCTGCCAATAATTCTTTGACGCCCAAGTTAGAATTGTAGAGAAAACATTATTAAAGAAAAACAGTTTCAACCTTCATTCTCCAAGTGCCCTCCTCTTTTCTTCCCTGAGAAGATCTTTATACCTCCATTGATTCTTCTATTTATAAGTTCTTCCTTTAAATCATGATTTCCCTTTTAATCGAGATTCGATTATTGTGAATCCCCTAATTACAAGAATCTTATACGGAATTTGAATCTTTAAGATTGGATCTACGATTCTTGGGAAATCTCTTCTGAGATCTCCAGACTTGACATGTTTAATCCAAAATTATGCAGATATTCGAATTAGGTATGTTCTGCTAAATAGACTAGGTCCCCCTTATGCTATCCTGCCCTAATTAGTCAGACTAGACACTACTACATTGGTCTACCTATCTGTTGGACAAGATTGAATTTATTGGCTCACTTCAAGTACTACTTACTTGACTAGGACATATGTACGGTCTAGATAATGTACAATTATTACCCTCTATAAATACAATTGATACAACAAATAAAAGGTGAGGGGAGGGGAGGGGAGGAGAGAGAGAGAGAGAGAACACAAAGTCTAACACCTTGGATGGATAAAAAGCCCGAACCCTAACGCCATTGATAACGAATGTACTTTCATCTTTTTGAACGTGCAGGGATCTATTAAAATTTACCAAATTGTGAAGGGGTAAAACCAGTTACCCTTTTCAATTAAATTATAGAATAATTTACCAAAATGGTACAATTTTCAAAATTAATTATCAAAACGGTAAATTGTAGCAATTAATTCTGAAAACAGTAATTTTACCATTTTCGAAATTAATATTTTTTACCAAAACGGTAAAAACAGTAAAATGTAAATTTTTTTATACCGAAAATACCATTTTTTTTGTTTTACATATGTATTTACCATTTTAGCCTTAGAAATAAATTAAAATCCAACTAAATCTTTCTCTTCTTTTTAATCTTCCCAACACTAAATAGAAATATGGAAAGAAAAGAGGATTTTTTTTCATAATTTTAGTCAAAAAATGAAAAAGGGTATTTTCGGTAAAAAAATTACATTTTACTGTTTTTACCGTTTTGGTAAAAAATATTAATTCTAAAAATGGTAAAATTACCATTTTTGGAATTAATTGCTACAGTTTACCATTTTGATAAATAGTGGAAATGTGGTGCATGTTATGGCAAATTTGCCTAAATTATAAATGCAGTCACAAGTGGGGTGATGTGGCAAAAACCTTGAGATTTTTATTGAAATCGAATGGTTAAAAGGATCTCTCGTGTGCTTTTTCCCATGACTCTGGAAGAGCTGGACTCATTTCAATTTCAAAGTCTGAAATCTAAAGCGAAACAAAAGAAAATAAAGCAACTGAAATCTAAATTTTAAAAGTAGACTACCTCCATCAGGACTTCAGAACTATTACTAAACACACTAAGTCCATGGATGGAGACGAAACTGTTTCAAGAGAGTGAGAAAGATGGTTAGATTTTTGTCTACCACCGACCAAATAGAGTATTGGGGGAAGAAAAAAGAAAATTTTTTTATTTTAATTTTCGGATTCCACTCATCTTAAACCTTAAAGGTCAGAGTCTTCGCGTACTTCTTCACTTGTAGTTGATTTGACGTTTTGTACCTCCCATCCCAAGAGAGAGAGCGAGGGCAAATTTTCAAGATAGGGAAGTTTTGTGGCCCCACTAAAAAAGAAAAAAAGAAAAGAAATTTCTCAAATTCCCTATAAAAATACCGAAGGCCTCAATTCCCTACTTCAACCCAAAAAAAAAAAAAAAAAATCACATTGTCTTTGGTTTTAAGGAGCGTTGAATTTTTCTCTCTGTTTAGAATCTCCTCCTCTGCTTCGTCTTCTTTCCTAAACATCAATTAGTTATTTCGACAAAACTCATTTCAATGTCTAACGGAGAAGTTCTGTTTCAATCTCTGAAGAAGAAAAAGTAAGGTTCCCCCCAAAGAGAGGACAGGTAAAGGTTAAAATTTTCCTCTTAATTATGGGTTTATTCTCTAAGGCAAGGCATATGGTGGCGAAGAAGAAGAAGGGAAGCTTTGATTCCTCTATTGCACCATTAGGCACCAATCTCCAAAACCCATGAGGCCAAATCGATTTGGGTTTTCTGAATTGGGTAGGTGTGGCTCTTACTGGTGATTCTGGCGATGTCCTTCTCTTTAAGTTACAGGCATGGGGTCTAGAAGATGAGATCTGATTTAAATGGTAGGAACAGGTGTGAGTCTCTGTCTTTTTTTTTTTATAAATAATATTAATGTTTGTCTTTGGGAAGAGTGGTCAGTCAGAGATGGAATTTTAGTTTAGAATATGAGTTGGTGTTGACCTTTCCCTTTTTGTTTGTTTGTTTGTTTTTGTGAGTGTTGTTGGGGGATGATCTTCCTCTATATTTTACATAAATAAATGTGTTTAAATAGATTGTTGATTTTGTATCTTTTATCTTGATTTAGTGGTTATTATTTTAGTTTCAAGATCCAAGCATGGTTTCTTCTCTCTCCAATAAAGACTCTTCTTACGTCTTCGTTTGGTTTGCTGTTCGATTTCAAGCTATTTATGGGTACATTTATGAAACAAATTCATTATCTCTAGTTTGGTTTTCTGTTCGATTTCAAGCTCCTTATGGGTACATTTATGAAACAAATCCATTATCTCTAAAAAGTTAAAAAAACAGATGAATAATAATAACCGGACTCACAAAAAAAATACTCAATTATACTCATGTTTACAGAACCATAGATTTTTTCTTGAGTATCCCGAGGAAAAAAAATCTATAATTCTGTGTACATGCCACGTCAGTTCAGTATGTTTTCTTTAGTCAGGTTATAACAACCCAAAACAGATATCCTTTTTTTTTTTTAAAACTCTTTTAGGCTTTTAGCAATAAATTTATAAAATAAAAATATAAAAACGCGGAAACCCTTTTATTACAGACAACTTTTTAAAAAAAGATTGGGTGACCACTGAAACAAACTGAAAAAGGATTGGGTGACCACTGAAACAAATCCAAAGTAATGGGCTTGTTCTACTTTTTCAAGGAAACTGGAAATATAGAAAAACTACTCATCACACATTTTCCAAAAGCAACAAAACAAATCATTATCTTGTGTAATTTTAACTATCTTGAGTTAAGAGATAGTGAATCTTCAGCCATCAATTTTTCTGTTTGACCTGATTGGTATGATTTATGACACGTGGAGTCATGCAAAACAAATAAGTTGAGAATAGATTTATGATATAACTAGTAAGTCTAAATATAATTATAAGGCTTAGTGATTATTATAAATCAAAGAAGAATGAGAAACAAATCAAAGGCAAGTGGAGAAACAAACATAGCTCTAAAAGTTTGTAAATTTGTTAAAACACTCTCATGTGGAACAAGATTTATCTTTAATGATCGAAGAAAGTTAGGTAAATGCGGAGAGAGATGAGGGAGTGGAGACAAATGGGACATGTAATTAGTTGAAAATATATGGGTATCTCAAAGTTTTGTAGGGGCAATTGCCCTCACTAGCTCCTTACTAGTTCCGCCCCTATCCCCCCGCCCTCTGACATACGTCCCCCCCTCCCATTCTCCCATCATAGTATTGTAAATCATTTGCCCTAAGATTCACAAGAAAAAAAAATTATGATTTATGATATGCACGTCACTAGATAAATGACCTATGATTTTGTGATGGGGGTGTGTGTCAGAAGGTGGGGGAGATAGAAAATCATCATTCATTTGAAATATGGAGAGGACAAGGCCCAAAAGAAGATTATAAATAAAACATTAAATCTTCTAAAAAAAGTAAGAAAAAGAAATAAAAAATCTACTTTTGATAGTGATTTTGTTATTTTTAAATCTGAATTTTGTGGGGTCAGAAAATCATCATTCCTTTGAAATATGGAGAGGAAAATGCTCAAAAGAAGATTATAAATAAAGCATTAAATCTCCTAAAAAAGAGTAAGAAAAAGAAACTTGTCCTTGTTGTTTTTTAATCTGAATTGGGTGGAGTGCTTTTGATGTATACCACATGGGCATTAAAGATGGGGAATTTGTCCTTGGTGGACTAAACGTATTTACGTCATTTTCAAATATAATTTCAAGGAAAGCAGCTACAAACTCTTTTGGTAAAAGATGTTAACGTTCTGCTGTTGCATGGGATCTATCATTCTCCCTCTCTGTCTGGCGTGGCCCACACGGCAGAATGGATTTCTGCTTTTGTGGTTCTCATTTGTTATAGATGTTGTATCACATCAAACTATTATTTGATCTATCAATGTAATTTCATGGTCCAACACTCCCACTTGAGATGACTTGACTTGCCTATTTTTACTTTACTTTATTATTATTTTATATGGTAGTCACAAGATTTCGTTCCAAACACAGCCCATTTCAGATTAAAAAAACAAATAAAGTAATAGGTAGGGATGAATTGGGGCCTTTCACCCTTCCATTCTCAATCACAACCCTAACATCTTTTTGGACTGATTTGCAAGTTTGGAGGAGACAAAGTCTGAATTAGAGAGTAAACGATGATTTGATTTAGTTTTTGGTGCTTTGTATTTGTTCACAGCCTAAAAAATAAGACCATCAATGTCTGATGTGGACTTAAGACTCCATGGTGTGTGTCATATTTCCATTAGTTTTCAGTTATAGATAGGGTTAGTTGGCTGCTTTTAATTTTTTTGAATTTTAAGATGAGTAATGATAAAAATGACACGCTAAATCGTACGAGGTGATAATGTAGTTGACGTGGCAAGTGAACAAAATTGTAATTATTTTTCCTTATTTATCCCAAATTAAAAAGTTAGTATTTTGTGCACTTGCCACATCAACTACGTACATTTTAGCATGTAAATTTTTCACGATTCTTTTGAGATATCTCCTTGTTTACAAGTTTATGACATGTTTTTGTCCTTAATGGAATGACTTCAATACCCTTTTTTCCGACCTTTACTCCAAAATCACCTTAATTTTTCTTCAAAAAATATTGTCCTCAAGTCCTTTAATCTATTTAGTAAAAAAAAAAAAAAATTCGACCTTTTCCAAAAAAATATCTTAATTTTTGTTACAAAATTATTCACCATTTTCAAATTCACATACTAAGAAAAAAAATATATTATCTTCTTCTTTGAAGTTTGAATGTTTAAGGAGATGAAATCTTGGGGTTGGAGATGAAGATAGAAATTTCTACTAGAAGGTTGAAGATGACGAACTTTTGAGTGAACAATTAAGGTCTTTTGACTACATGTTGAAGGTGAGGGAATTTAGGTTTTCTTTTGTCGTGAGACCAAGGTCAAGAGGTATGGCATCAACTCTGAAAACACTTGGGGGTATCGAAAAATATTTGTCAAAATCGGGAGGAGTGTGTCAAAATTAACATTTTGTTTTAAGGATTATGTTGTATTTAATGGATGGTAAAATATTTTGGGATTAAATAAATCATCCCAATTTCCTAAGTTAATTTATGAAGTTGTAAAAAAACTTAAAACTATTTCAATGCAAACAACTTTCCTTGGTTAACTTTTTCAAAATTTTATTAAGTTAAATCCATATGTCGGTAAAGATAAAAATATTATTATTGCAGGTCTTGTTAACATGTGCCCTTAGAGAACATGTTAAAGTGCAATAAATACACTTTGAAAATTAGATTTTATACCAAGAATGACCTTGAAAAAATTATTTTTATCAAAATACCTTTAGATTCTAATTTTCAAAACCTATTTATTGCACTTTAAGGGCACATGTTAACAAAATCCTATTTCTTACTAATATATCTTTAACCATGTTATTAATTATTAAATATCAATGTTCACAATCAAAATTATTATTTACTAAATACTAATGCCCTTAGAAGTTTCATCATGGTTGCAATAAAGAGCAAAGGTACACAATCTAAATCTAAAAACTCTTATTAAATTTGTTCTCACCCCATATTTATAATTCTCTTAATGATTATTTGATTAAGATTGGGAACAAATAAAAAAATAATTGAAGTATCATGCACATTCTTACTGAGCCATGAATATCAATTGTGCACTTAAACCGATAGTTTTAAAACTCATTCAAGCAATCAAAATGACTCGGGCAGTCAACTCATTTTTAGAGGTAACTCTTCTAGCTAATCTGTAATCATCTGATCTAATAATAATCACATTAAGATTATAATTTAGTGTGTCATGGTACACCTTAATACAATAAAAAATATTGATACCTTTAACACTTGAACACCCTCTCGGCAAATGGATTTCAACCATATCAAATTCTATGAACGTGAGATGGTCCATGTGAATCGTCCAACAGATTCACTTATTAGAGATGGGTTGGGCTATTTGCACCCACCATATGTGCTCATGCATCCACTTAAGGCACATTTGGGTTGGATGCATGGAAGATAGTGGGTGCACTGAGCATAAAGGTGGGTGCAAATAAAAGGGCTCATATACCATTTATGCCCCCTGCACCACTTAAGGGACATTTTGTGGTGGTATTAGGGGTGGCAATCTTAACATGACCCATGAACCGGACTCGAAAATTACATGAAATTCGTGGGTTTCGGACATAATAGTCTCAATGCATTTATCATGATTATTAAATGGGTTGGGTCTAGGTTAGGGACGTCAATCCCTTTAACCCATTTTAATACATTTAATTATTGTAGGATTTTTTTAACTACCCGTTTTTTTACTAAAATTTTTTTAAAAAAAATTCATAATACATTTTTTCAAATTTTATAAATATAGAAGTTGATGCATAATACCTAATGAGAGATATTAAGATTCACCAAAAATGATGTTATTTTTGTCTCTATTTTTTTTATCTAATTATTTTTTAATGATTATTTCTATTTTATAGGCATGAGTTTAGAGGAGTGATGGTGAAAGGATGTATATAAATTATGTAAAGATGCTTTAATAATAATACTAATAATAATAATAATAATAATAATATAGTTGGAGATATGTAATTTTTGTACTAGGCTATGGACACATTTCTTTTCTTCTTCCTAGTCCCATTAATTGGTTGCGATACATTTTTTCTGATGAAACCTTATTTATGTTTTGTGATTCTTAATTTATATTGGTAGATATTGATTTATAGTTGTATGACTTAATTTTTATAATTTTCAGGAATGGTATTTTTGTTTGTAGTGGAATGAAACTTATTTTTTCCAAGTAAGGTTAGAATTTTATTAAATAGATTACATGGTTAGGTCATGTTACCTATTTAATAAATAAGTTGGGTTTGAGTTTAAGTTTTTGACATGATTATTAAATGGGTTAGATTTGGGTTTGCCAAATTTTTTTAATAACCTTATCTCAACACGACACTAATTTGAAATGAACCGACCCATTGCCACCCCTAGGTGGGATGTATAAAAGATAGTTGGTGCGTTGAACATAAAGGTGGGTGTATATAGACACTACATCATAATGGGGAAAGAACGATGAGATTTTTGCGGAAAAAACGACAGCTTTGAGCCGTTGTTTTAAGCGACGGATTCCCATAGTCGCTAATCCCTTTTTCCGCCTCAAACTCGACTCAACTCAGACGCTTTTTTGTTTGACTCAACTCGTATCGTTATTATTGACTCAAACTCGACTCACACACTCTGTCTCTCTCTTTCTTGACTCTCTTTGTCTCTCTCTTTCACTCACTGGTTTGTCTTCGATCGAATCTCTCTCTCTCACTCACCGATTTTTCTTCGATCGAATCTCTCTCTCTCTCTCACTCATCGATTTTGTTCAATTGAATCTCTCTCTCCCACTCATTGGTTTTCGTTCGATCTACTCTCTCTCTTTCACTCACTTGTTTTCATTCGATCGATTCTCTTTCTTTAATTGACTCTAGATTTCGTTCGATCGACTCTCTTTCATTTACAGAATCGATATGATTTTGAACATTAATTCTTCGCTCGATCTCACTCATAGAATCTCGACTTTTGAAGAAAAATAACTAGGGTTTCCAGACGCAATCAGATTGCAATATCATTGATCTAAGGCTTCGATTTCTCACTCGATTCTCTCAAATTACCAAGGTCATCTTTAGCAGATTTGTAGAAGAAAGAGGTACGGATTCGCCGATCTCAAATTATTTCTTACGTTTGAAGGCATTAAAGGTTTTTAATTGATATTATGTTGGAAAATACCCTAATTTGAATCATCTCTTCCTGATTTCTAATTGTAGCAATTCATATCATGTTCACAGAACTAAGATCCACCAACAAATCCCTAGCCACGATTGAGTTTTTTTATCACTATTGTGACTAAACAACTAGAAGTTAATCTAAAACTAATATTTGAAAAAATTTAGTAGTTCTAATGTGTTCATTTCTGGGGAAATGTTTTGGAAAACTTGTAAAATGAGACTAGTTGGGGAAGTATCCAATTTAAGCAGTAGGTAGATGATCTACTCTTTTTTGAAATTATTTTGTTTAATCTAGTATGTCCACATTGCCAAATTATTTGTTGAAATTGGGGAACTCTACTTTGTTAAGATTAGTGTTTCACATCTTAATAAAATTATAATATACGAACTCCCTCCATTTTAACAATCAAACTCTGGTTCTATAGGCAACATCTTTCCCAATCTCTAAATCTTTTTTGTATAATAGTCTTGAGATAATGAAATTGGTTGTGCTTCTAGATGTTTCTAGACCATCTGTAGACGTGGGATTTCGTCATTACGATGACCCCATCTACAATGGTTTGGAGTCGCCACCATTCATTTTTGTAAGTAGGTGTGAATGGTCACCCGATGTGCATTTTTTAGAAAATGTGACATTTTGGCGTTTAGTGACTCTCGATGGATAGGAACTAATTGAACCTTGAGATTCGGGGTAAGCGACTCGGTTGGAGAAAAGGGAAGGTGTTAGGCACCATTTTCTCCCCACTAAATAGTGGTAACCTCAACTCAACTCGATCATTTTAATAAAAAAAAATAATAAATAAAATGTGTGGCCACGTGTTGATAATGTGTACCCTAAGTAGGGAGGATTTATTTTTTGCTTGATTATAGGATCATCCATTGAAGGGGAGGATGATTATAAGCATTCCTTGTCCCATAGAGAGGAGTTAGAGGAGTGAGGGAGGGTAGAGAGGTAGAGAGAGAGAGAGGGAGGGGGGGTTGCCTTGAACCCACCTTGTATCTTCTTTCTTCTTTGCTTCTTTTTCTTTGAGTCTTCTTAAGTCTTCTTGAGTCCTTAGTGTATAATATGAGAGTATGAGAATGGGAAGAGGGTGATTAGAGAGAGTAGGGATTTCTTTTGTTTTTTTTTTTGTGAGACTTGTGGAGGATTAGTGAGAGAGAGTTGGTAAACTTGGTGAGAATTGGTGATGGTTGTTAGTAGAGAGAGTGTTGGGGAGAAATTTTGTAATGAGAAGTTGTGGGGCCATTTTTGGGAAGAGGAGGTGGGTATTTATAGATGTTGAAGAGTTATTTTCGGGATATAATGGGGTGAAGTGAAGAAAAATGGTAGAATGGTTATGAGTTTGAAAGAGAAGTAAGTGTAATTTAGAGGAGATTGGAGGGTATTTAGGGAAGGGGGGGTTAAATGGGTGAGTTTTGACCCAAATGGTTTGGATCCTACCCAACCCATTTGGGTGGAGTGTTTGGTGAGGTGAGTTTAAGATGGTGGTTGTGTTTTAAATGGTATTTGATTTAAGAGAATGGAGGATTTAAAGAGGTGGTTGATGATGATATTTTGGGAGGGTGAAGGAGATGATGCCATGTGTTAAAGTGGGGGAAATGAAGGGTTGGGATAGGTTGATGGGAGAGTTTGAGTGTTTGACTGAGAGGATGGTTGTAGGTTTAGGTTGTAGATGTAGGTTTTTGTAGGGAATGATGAGGGTAGATTAGGGGAGGTATAGGTTAGGGTTGTGGGTGTGGGTAGATGTGTTGATTTGAGAGAAAAGGTGATGGGTTGATGTGTGGGGTAGATGTGATTTAAAGCAAATTAATGGGGTAGGTAGTTGGGTGAGGGAGGTGAGGTGAGGGGTGATGACATGTGTCATCTTTTAATGATAAAAGAGCGATTGGTTGATGTGTGGGTTGTGGTTTATGGGTTAGGGTTGTGGGTTGGATAATGAATTGGATATGATTAATGATTTGGTGGGCTTTGTAGTGTTGGGCTTGGGTTTTAGAAATTGGTTTTGGGTTTTAGGGATTGGTTGAGGGTTGTTTTGAAATGGATCTTGAGGGTATAGGTGTTGGTTTTAGATTTTAGATGATTGTGGGATTGATTTTAAGCTAGGGTAAGATGAGAAATCGATTTAGGAAAGTGTTGAGGGCTTGTGGGCTTTAGGTGGGCCTATGGTTTTACGGATACGGGGGCGGAGGCGGGTGGTAGTAGAGGAGGGGTAGGTATCCCAAGTTTCACATTTTTAATTTTTTAATTTTTTTAGATTTTTGCAATCATTAGTTTGATAAAAAATGCCACGTGTTGGTGAATCGGGCTTTTTAGGCCCGTTGGTGAAATTTATCAAAAATTTGATCTTTTTAATTTTTGGAAGCGAAGCGGTGAATAATGGGAAAGCGTAAGGTAGGCCGAGTCCTTTTGGTGGCCTCCTAAACCATTGAGAGGTCTTAGGGGCCTCGGTTTGGTCAAAATGTACTTTTCAATGACTTGGGCCCTTAAGGTCCGTTGGCCCATTTATTTTGAAAATCGATATTTTTGGGCCCTTTCGAGAAGTGGCCCGTTCAAATTGAAGTGTCTTCTGCCTGCTTTCCTTGCTGCAGGAATTGCGTGCAAAGAACTCAAAGAATAGACTAAACCCCTATTTGTACGGGCCAGAAAAATTCTGTAAAAACAAAATCTTGAATTATCGATTGTATTGAATATTTTTGTGGAAAATGGTTACTCAAGCATGGGGTCTGACAGAGTTTTTTCTTATTAATTCATTGATCTCGATGGCGCGGAGCTCGTGTGAGATCTTTGATTTGATTAAAATTTGATGAGTTTTGAAATCCGATTATTTCTTCGATCGTGTTTTGACAAATCGGAGTTGAGTGCAACTCGAAAGGTTTTTGAAATTCTTTTGAAATTTTTTTTTGTTACCTTCTTTTGTTGATCTTGCTCTGTTTCCATCATACGTTAACCCTCTCAATTCATGCATTGTCCTTTGATACCTTTGATCCTTTCAACGGTGCAAGCACTGAGGTTGTTAGCAGTCGCCACAAATCCAAGAGAGTTTTGCAGTTGGAGTAAAGCAATATGGGTTGTTAACAGCTGTTACTGATCCAAGAGAGAGTTTGCTGTTTAGAACACTCGCAATATGTTGTTAACAGCTGTCACAGATCTAAGAGAGAGTTTTGCAGTTGAACCCGAATCGACCAAGACCTGTTTTGTATTGGTGCTACTCTCTTGTAATATCAACTTGTTGTTCTGACTGGAATTTGGAGTATTAACTCGCAGTAGAGAAACACAGTTACCAGGATCTCTACCATTAGCAATATGTGTCATTTCTTGAACAGTACCGCCATTAGAAAGAATGTCCCATTCACTTCTCAAGTTCTCATCGCGAAGGAAATTGAAAACTCCTTTGGTGAGACTAGAAGCCAGAAAGAAGTAGCTTGCACTTAGCACAATACCAGGAGGCCTGCTGAGATCATCTATGTTTTTTCCAATCATGGCCCTTACATCTTCAGTGCCACTTCCCGATAATGTTTGTCCATGTGTGAGCAGTAGAGACACTTACACCAGAACAAAAACTCATCACAATTCTTTCAGCTAACTTCAACGTATTCTTTCGCCCTTCTTGACTTGTGATCACACCAACATCTCCAGCGGCATGTTACTAGCCATAACATTTGCAAGGCGTTTCACTTGTTGATCTAGGGTAGCACCCAATGCTTTGCGCCAAACCCAGGGGTTGGAGTTAACTAGTGTTTTATATATACTATGAACTGCTTTATCATCCACTTCTATGTGTTCGACCCATATAACCTTGGAGTAACCATTTGGCAATTTCTTGGATTTACACATTCTGATGGCCTTCTTCGACATCTCGATATCAGGCTAGGACACAAATGATCCAAGGAAACATCGACCACCGTCCAAATCCCCTTGACATGTTGTTTACAATACCTTACAAAGAAATTTTCTCAAGTCAGAACCAGAGGTGAAGGGACTTAAAATTCTACTGTCATCACTTGAAGGGCTCCATTGTAGTTTTCTGCTACGCCTATTGATACGACTTCAAGAGTTGTTGCTTTTGAAACAATGTTAGAAAACACGGTGGACCACTGATTCACATCCATAAGGATCTCAACAAGGTTAATGTGATTTATGATAACAACGGCAGTTTCTCGAGAAGCTTCTGATTTCAATAGTTTTGGTCCAATTCCCCTCGGGAATGTTGTATGTACTCATCTTCACTTAGAATCTCATAAGCATCGTTAAGGCCACGCATCCATAAGGATTTCCCTAGTTAGGTCATTCTTATAAACTCTTCCATTGCTACAACTGTAAGTTCGATGATCAATGGTTTATCTACCTCAGTAGGCCCCGGAGAGTGATCTTAGGAGGGGTTTGCCTGTGGTCCCTTCTTCGATGCCTTCGCGTCTTGTCTAGTGAGTCGTGATGATGAGTCAGGCTGAAAAATTGATGATGAGTCGGGCTGCCCGAATCCGTACTTTGTAGGAACGCCTTGACTCTTTTTACAAACTGTTGAAAGATTAATGCAAAGAAAATAGGTTTTGTACTTACTTGGCCTCATGTGTATCTAATGCTTTGAAAACTTGAAGTTTGAATAAGTCCTAGAATCTTCATCATCGGCCAAAATAGTAGTTTTTTCTTTTTTAAAATTTTATGAAATGTCTTTATCAAATGAGTACGATAAATTCAAAGTTTGTAAAAATCTTTGGTTGCGACGATCTTGGTGTATTTGCTAATCACCGAGGATATAAACGTCAATTACTCTTTTGATTCCTTTAGAGTCATTCCCAGTGCTATGGTATTGGAAGACTATTTTGGGTCTCGGGATTTTGGAAAGATTTTGCCGTTCACAGTTTATACTCTTGCGGGCCAGGAGTTGTTTTTTTTGTTTTTTTTTTAACCTTTATTACCCCTAATGCCAATTACGGTTTTCATCAGACCTGGTTTCTACATTTTTACGCATCGACGTCCTTTTTGGGATTTTCATCGTGCTGGTGGCTTTGATCTTGCCATAGTCTGATTCTTTTACTCATAGCGCCCTTTCAGGTTTTCACTATGCCCTTTCAGACCATGCTTGTATTTTTCTAAACAATTCTGCTCGGAGTCTCTATGTCTTTGTGGCTTGGTGACTTAAGTTGAGCTGCAAGATCGACGACTCTACTCTTGTAGTGGCACTTTTTCTTGAGTAATAGATCTAAATTCTCCTCTCGAGCTTGTTGACGACTATTCGTGGTTCGACAACTCAAGTTGAGCCGCTAGATCGACTACACTTCGAGTACTATTTTTTTTTCGAATATCCGATCTGAATTCCCCTCTCAAGTCTTCCCAACGACTAACAAGACTTTGAGGTCCGGACCAAGTTGCAAGATCATTGGTGCTGCCACTGTCATTATGTTGCCTTAGAACATTTCCTGATAAAAAATGACTTTAAGTAGGATGAAACGTTGGCTTAGGCTTATGGTAGTGGAAGGTTACAAAAAGGTTAAGGTCTGGGTCTTAGTTTATTTAAAGTGGAATAAACATGGGGTTCGTCTATTTTTGTTTCGAAAAAGTGATCTATGTCTCCTCCCAGCGTCTCTCGAACTTGTTTAGGCTGGAGATTTGGGTCGAGCCAAGATCAAGTGTTCGAGTCTTTGACTTTCTTGATTTTTTTGTATTTTTAGCCGTTCACAGTTTATCCTCATGCGGGCCAGGAGTACTTTTGATGCTTTTGATATTTCTATTTCTGATCTCTTTTTTTTTTGTTGTTGACTTGCCCCAGTCTTAGGTTAAGAAATGAACGTGATGGCTCAAAAGGGTTGACTAGGGTGTGATGGTTTTGTTTGGGATAGCAAAAATGGCCTTTCGTCATCTCAGGGTCAGGTCTTAGGCGTAATATTTCTTAACAGTGTCAGCATTGATCGGTTGCGGGAAGACTTGTTCGTCCATTTCTGTGAGAATCAGAGCTCCTCCTGTCATTACCTTCTGTACGATGAATGGTCCCTCATAGTTTGGTCTAAACTTTCCCCTGGCGTCTTCTTGAATTGGTAGAATCTTCTTTAAGACCAGGTCTCCTGGCGAGAAATGCCTAGGCTTAACTTTCTTGTTATAGGCACGAGCTATTCGTCGTTGATAGATCTGTCCATGAAAAATGACTGCAAGGCGTTTCTCTTCAATCAGATTCAGCTGATCAAACTGAGCTTGAATCCATTCAGTCTCATCTAGCTCTGCTTCTTTTAAGATTCGGAGGGAGGGAATCTCAACCTCTACGGGTAAGACTGCTTCCATTCCGTAGACCAATGAATACGGAGTTTCCCCAGTCGAAGTTCTGAACGAAGTACGGTAGGCGTGTAGTGCAAAGGGCAACATGTCGTGCCAATCTTTGTATGTAACTGCCATCTTCTCGATTATTTTCTTGATGTTCTTGTTGGCTGCCTCGACTGCTCCATTCGTCTTAGGTCTGTAGGGTACAGAGTTGTGATGAGTGATCTGGAAGTCTTCGCACATTTTGATCATATCTTTGTTCTTGAAGTTCTTAGCATTGTCAGTTACCAATCCGCTTAGAAGTCCATACCGACAAATGATGTGTTTTTGACAAACTTCATGACGTTGCTCTTGATAACATTGGCGTATGATGCAGCTTCTACCCATTTTGTGAGTAAATCGATAGCAACAAGGATGAAACGATGCCCATTTGCAGCTTTTGGCGAGATCTGCCCAATGACGTCCATGCCCCAGAGTGAGAAGGGCCAAGAGTAGTCATATTATGTAGTTCTGAAGGTGGCGCATTGATCTTGTTGGCATATATTTGGCATAGATGGCATTTGCGGACATGCTGATAGCAGTCACTTTCCATTGTTGACCAATAATATCCCATCCTCATGATCTTCTTAGCAAGCATATGACCATTCATGTGAGGTCCGCAGACTCCCCCATGTACAGTCTCAATTAGTCGTTTCGCTTCTGTTTCTGCCACACACCTAAGTAAGATCTCATGGTGCGATTTCTTGTACAGAATACCGTTGCTCAAGAAAAATTGTCCTGCTAGCCTCTGAATAGTCCTTCTATCATTTGGCGTTGCGTCTGAGGGGAGTGTTCGATCTTCAAGATATGCCTTGATGTCAGAATACCATGTCTTTTCTTCAAATTCTTATACTTCAACGGGTAAGCAATAGGCTGGCTCATCTTGAATTCCAATCTCAATAGGGTCGATGATTAAGTCTTCCGAGATGTTGATCATAGAGACTAGTGTAGCTAGTGCATCTACAAACTGATTCTTAGCTCTCGACATGTACGTGAATGAAATCCTATCGAAGCGTGAGCTTAGTTCTTCCTGATACTCGTGGTAAGGGACCAGTCTTTGCTCTCGGGTCTTCCATTTTCCAGTCGTCTGATAGACTACCAAGCTTAAATCTCTGAAAACATTGATTTCATGTACCTCGAGATCCAGTGCTGCCTTCAACCCTACTATGCATGCTTCGTATTCAGCCTCATTGTTGTAACATTGAAATTTTAGTCTGATTGCGATTGGCACGTGGGATCCATCTGGCTTGATCAGAACTGCCCCTACTCTATTTCCTTTTTGATTGGCTGCTCCGTCTAAATACATTTTCCAGTTTGGTTCATCATTATCGTCTTCAACCTCAGTGATCATTATGGCTTCATCAGGAAAGTTCGTTTTTAACGGCTCATAATCAGGCAACGGGTGCTCAGCTAGGTGGTCGACGATTGCTTGTCCCTTGATGGCTTTTTGAGTGACATAGGTGATGTCAAACTCAGATAACAATAGTTTCCATTTTGCAGTGCGACCTGTTAATGCTGGTTTCTCGAAAAGGTACTTTAGGGGGTCCATCCTTGCTATTAGCATAGTCGAGTAACTCAGCAAATAGTGACGTAGTCGTTGAGATGCCCAGACTAATGCGCAGCAAGTCTTCTCAAGCGTTGAATATTTTGCTTCGTACTCGGTAAATTTCTTGCTGAGATAGTAAATGGCCTGTTCCTTCCGTCCTGATTCATCGTGTTGTCCCAGTACACACCCCATTGACGTTTCTTGCACCGAGATGTACATCAGCAAAGGTCGCCCTAGAGTAGGAGGGACTAGGACTGGTGGATTGAGCAGATATTGCTTAATCTTGTCGAACTCTTCCTGACAGTCCTTGTTCCACTTCTTCGGTGTATCTTTCCTGAGTAGTTTGAAGACTGGCTCACAGATAGGCGTGAGCTGAGCAATGAAACGGCTAATATACTGTATTCTCCCCAAGAATGCCCGAACATCTCTCTCTGAAATGGGTGCTTTCATCTCGAGGATATACTTGGTTTTTGCCGGATCTATCTCGATGCCTCTTCTACTGACGATGAAACCCAGTAGTTTGCCCGATGTTGCCCGAATAACATTTTTGCAGGATTTAGCCTTAAACTGTATTCCTCAGCCTGTCGAACAACTTCTTTAGATTCACCAGATGATCTTCTTCAATGTCGGATTTAGCAATCATGTCGTCTACGTAGACCTCCATTTCCTTGTGGATCATATCGTGGAATAGTGCGGTCATTGCCCGTTGGTAAGTCGCCCCTGCATTTTTCAGCCCGAATGGCATGACTTGTAGTGAAAAGTACCCCATGGCGTGATAAATGCAGTCTTTTCCTGGTCTTCTTCCGCCATTTTTATCTGGTTATAGCCTGAAAAGCCGTCCATGAACGAGAACATGCCATGCGCTGCTGTACTATCGACTAGAGTGTCGATGTGTGGAAGTGGGAAATCATCCTTAGGACTGGCCTTGTTTAGGTCCCGATAGTCAACACACATGCGTACCTTCCCATCTTCTTGGGTACTGGGACGACATTAGCCAACCACTCAGGGTACATAGAGACTGCAAGAAATCCGGCTTCGAACTGTTTCATGACTTCGTCCTTGACTTTGAGGGTCCATTCTGACTTTAATCTTCTCAATTTCTGCTTGATCGGCTTGCTTCCGGAGGCAATTGGTAGCTTGTGTACGACAAGATCTGTGTCCAATCCTGGCATATCCCTGTACGACCATGCGAAGACATCTTGATAATCTTGTAAGAGTTGATTCTTTCTTTCTTTCTTTTGTTGTGACGTTAATAAGGCTCCGATCTTGACAATTCGTGGGTCCTCTTCGGTACCAAGATTGATTGAATCTGTATCCTCAATGTTTGGCTGAACACCTTTCTCGTGACGTTCTACCAAGTCTTTGATTTCTTTAGGCGGGTACTCCATTTCGTCCTCAGACTCTTCTTCGATCCCCATGAGGTCAAAGTCGAGTTCAAGATCGAAATCATACTCGTCCCTTTCAAATTCTGTTTTATCTGGGTACTCATTTGATTGAGACATATCCCTTGAAAACTCTTTTTTTGACTTTTGGAAAATATCTATTTTTTGTAATTTTGAAAGTTTTTGATTTTTTTGACTTTTGAGAAATTTTTGATTTTTTTGCTTTGAGGAATATTTATTTTTTTGTTGCTTTTCGAATACCTGAAATAAGAAGAACAATCATGCGAATTCATTAATAAAGATAGGGAGCCCTCAAAACAGTCTTTACCCGAGGATGAGGGCTCGTTATGATCCTCGGGCAAACTAGATTCGTTTAACGGCGTTTTTTTTGAGGCCTCAACAGCCTCAAGGGTCAATGGGAATTCCTCCCAATTGTTCAGAACTTCCCCTTCTCTGAGGGGGCGGATGAGATGTGAAAGTGATGTGTTGGGTGATTTGGTCGGTGGTTCGGAGATAACCATGATCTCCGATTGATTTTTGTCAGATGGGGGTATAGTTCCTCCCAAACTCGGTGGGACGATGACTGATGCCCAGTCGATGCCAGTGGGGAAGGGTGATTTTTTCTCTTAGCTCACGGTGGTTTTCATGTTGGTGGATTCTGGAGTCGTTTCTGATAGACTTTCATCGGAATCCCCATTGAATAAGACATCAATGCCTTCTATGAAGGATGATTGGGACTCAACGATTAAGTCTTCTTGATTGTGCTGGGGTTTGAAACTCACTAGTTTCTTCTTTCTGGCTGGCTTTGTTGACAGTGGTTCTGAAGGACTGTCGGGTCTGACTTGTGATTTCGGGAAACTGACGCTGATATGAGGAATCCTACCCAGATTCCAAACATTAGGCTCACGATTTTGTTTTCTAGCTAACCGGAGTTCCATTTTTTTGTCGTTCATTTCCATAATATCTTTTTCGTGGGCCTGAATTTTTTTTAAAAAATAAGGAGTATGTTTCTTTGCTTCAACTGGTGTAGCTTTCCCTTTTCCTCCAGGTCCTAACCCTTGCTTGGGTCGATAACCTGCCTTTTTCAAGACCCGACCAATCATCAGATTTGCCCTTGATAGTTCTGCCTTCACCTTCTCTTTCCCTTTTTCAACGTGGTTAACAGCAGTAAACTGATAAGAATGATATAACGCCTTGTCTTTCACCATCTCTATGTCAATAAAGGGAACGTCCGGAGCTCTCCCAGCTGGAATCAAGTTTTCTGCTAGTACAGATATCATCCTCTGTCCCATAATAAATTTGACTCTTTGATGTAAAGAGGAAGGCACTGCCTCAGCAATATGAATCCATGGCCTGTCCAACAGCAATTTGAAAGTTGTAGGTATCTCCATGACCTCGAATGTTACCTCGAAGGTGCAGGGTCCTATAGTGATTGGTAAATCTATCTCTCCTAAAGAGTCTCTTCTCGAGCTGTCGAAACCTCGGACAACCTTATTGTTGGGTTTAACATGCGACCAGTCCGCATTAAGTTTTCGAAAGGTTTCGAGATGACAGACATTGAGAGCTGAACCATTATCGATTAACACCCTAGCAACCATCATGCCCTTGCACATGACCATGATATTTAGTGGCTCGACGTGCCCCCGTCCCTCTGGCACGAACTCACTTTCTGTGAAGATGATGGGGTTGGGAGCCATGATTTGACCCACCGTTTGTTCTAACTGTGCCGACGAAGTAGTTGTAGGTACATGCGATTTTTCCAGAATTCTCAGCAATGCTTCTTGATGTTCTTCTGACTTTTGTAGCAGACCCAAGATGCTGATCTGAGCCGGTTGTTTGTTCAGTTGATCCAAGACATTGTGCTCACTCTTACGAATGAGTTTAATGAAGTCTGTTGCTTCCTTGTCTGTCACCTTCCCTGTTTTCTCTTCTTTGTCCTCTTCGTTTATCTTGTCCTTGCCCTTTTCTTTTCTTTTTTCCTCATTCACTGTTTCTTTTATTTCTTCCCTGATGCTTACCCCTTTTTCTAGCAACTTTTGGCACCTTCCTGCCTTTGTCATATGGCCAATGTCAGCTACCATTGCTTTTTTCATGGTCTCAACCGCTGCGGTTGTGGTGATGGTAGTCTCGTAGCTCCAAGGAATTACTTGGTTGGAGCTATAGGGGAATGGTTTAGGTGAACGGATGGTCATTGGAGGTGGATCAGGTTTAACACTGAGAATGAGAGGTGGTGGTGATGATTTGGATGTGGTGATGATAGGAGGAGTTGTATGATGAGTTGATGGCGTGTATGGAATGACGAGTGGTGGACGCGAGGGTGAAGTGTATGGTATATGAAGGGGGGGTCGGGTTGATCCCGGAGAAGTTGACAATGTGTAGGGTATAACAAGAGGAGGTCGGGTTGAACTTTGATGGCTTAGTGATTCGTAAGGTATAACTAAAGGTGGTCGAGTAGTGGTATTTTGATGAGTGGGATGGATGGTGAGGTCAGACAATCTGAGAGGTGGTAATGAATTTTGGGATGAGTTTGTTATGTGGTGGTTGACTGTGCTGATTGTTGGTGCTTCTGATCCCTGAGTTAGGTAAACCCTGATTTTGGACCCGATAGGCGCTATTAAATCTGAGGGATTGAAGTCGAGTTCTCCACAGACAACATTTACCCTGTGCCCACTCCCCTCTCCATTGTGAGTAGGTAGGGGGTTTTGGTTGATGTTCTGTTGTTGGGGTGGGTTGGCAGGCCCATCTAGGATGAGAGCCTTTTTATCGATCAGGTTCTGTACTTGATGCTTGAGCTGCCAGCATTGATCTGTGGAGTGCCCTGGTGCACCCATGTGGAATTCACAGAGCAGGTTAGGGTTGTACCCTGGCCCTTTCACAGCCTCAGGATTTGGTGGACGTTTTACTAGATATTCTCCTCTGAGAAAGAGTGGCAGTAATTCTGATAGTGTCATGGGCAATCTTGTAAATACTCTGTTTACCCTGTTAGGTCGTGCTGCTGGTTTTGCCCATACTGTGGTGCTGGTTGTGCTTGCGGAGGAACTGTCTGAAAGGGATTCTGCGGTGCTGGAGCCCAAGCAGCTCGAGGTACTGGCGCCCAAGGGACTTGTGGTGCCTGCGGCCTCTGAACTGGTGCCTGAATGAAAAGAGGTTGGCTGGGTTGTACATTGTTGACTTGAGTCTCCTCTTTCTTTTTGACAAAAGGCACGAACTTCTTCTGTGCCGATGTCCCTGCCGCTGCACTTAAGGCTGTGAAGTCAAATATTAAACCAGTCCGGATCCCGTCCTCGACCCGGTCTGCCACTTGAACTAAATTTGAGAAGGTGTCTGTGGTGTGTCCAACCAGATGAGTATAAAAGGCATGCCCTAGTGTTGAGATGAACGTGGTGTTCATCTCTTGTTCAGTCATTGCAGGCCTCACTTGTGAAGCAGACTCCCGCCATCTCTGGGCGTACTCTTTTACTGTTTCCCTTTGCTTTCTAGTCATCTTAGCCATATCATTTCGATCCAGACCTACATCTGTGTTGAACCGATAATTATGCCAGAACATTTCAGCCAAGTCTTGCCAACTTTTGATAAGTGTATGGTCCAATCCGGAAAACCATTTGAGTGCAGGCCCTGTCAAGCTTCTTTGAAACAACTGCACCAGTAGCTTGTCATCTTCGCCGTATTGGCACATGGATCCGCAGTATAGTTTTAGATGTGACAGAAGACACCCCACCCCATTGTACTTCTCAAATTTTGGACATTTGAATTTGGCCGGCAACTGTGCATTAGGATAAAAGCAAATGTCCCTGAATCTTGTCCCTCCTAGAGTATTTGCACCCTTCATTCGTCTCATCTCTTCTTAGAGAGACTCTATCTGCTGGGCCATTTTGTTATCAGTGGCATTTTTGGCCTCAGGCACCCTGAAGTCACACTCATCATCTGGGATTACCACCGGGGGTGGTTGATTCCGTGGGATGTAAAGTGGAGGGCCCTGATACATTGGCACCGTAGGAGGTGGGGTGGTCTGTTGATCTGGTCGTGTCTGTTCAAGGGGTTCCGGATTTGATCCAGATGCTTGGTGCTGAACGGCTTGCGCTTGTAGGAAGTTAGTATTACTAAAAACAGCCATCAACATTTGTTCTTGTCTTTTCGTTGTTTCTATGAGCTTCGCTATCATTGCATTAGCTTCGGCAAGTTCACTTGTCGCAGGTTGTGGATCCTCTGAGTTGCTCATAGTTGATGTAGATCGAAGGAAATACGGAGGCTTCTCAGGGTGTTTGTACTTCTTTCGTTTGGCCACCTTTGGGTACAGAAGACCAAGCATTACTATCTTATTTACAAAAAGAAAAATGCTTGACATTTCATTAGGTCGGGTAAAGTTAAAGTTATTATTTTAAAGCAAACGAGTTTTAAAAAGAGTTCTTTGGCTCGGAGCTGACATTAACGTGATGTTGGCATCAACACGGGACTGGCAAAATATTTTGAAAAAGAATTACATCAGCCGGAGCTGGCATCGACACGGAGTCGGTAAAAAAAAAAAAAAAAAAAACGATTTCATCAGCACGGAGCTGGCATCGATACGGAGTCTCTAAGAAGGATTTTGAAAAAGAATTACATCAGCCGGAGCTGGCATCGACACGGAGTCGGTAAAATTTAAAAGTGATTACATCAGCATGAAGCTGGCATCGACACGGAGTCGGTACAAATTAAAAAACGATTTCATCAACACGGAGTTGGCATCGACACGGAGTCGGTAAAAAGGATTTTGAAAAAAAAAAAAAATTACATCAGTCGGAGCTGGCATCGAAACGGAGTCGGTAAAAGATGATTTTGAAAAAGAATTACATCAGCCAGAGCTGGCATCGACACGGAGTCGGTAAAAGAGGATTTTGAAAGAGAATTACATCAGCCGGAACTGGCATCGACACGGAATCGATAAAATTAAAAGTGATTACATCAGCACGGAGTTGGCATCGACACGGAGTCGGTAAAAATTAAAAAACGATTTCATCAACACGGAGTTGGCATCGACACGGAGTCGGTAAAAAAGATTTTGAAAAAGAATTACATCAATCGGAGCTGGCATCGACACGGAGTCGGTAAAAGAGGATTTTGAAAAAGAATTACATCAGCCGGCGCTGGCATCGACACGGAGTCGATAAAATTAAAAGTGATTACATCAGCACGGAGCTGGCATCGACACGGAGTCGGTAAAAGAGATTTGAAAAAGAAGTTTCATCAGCACGGGGCTGACATCGACATGGGTCGGTAAAATATTTTGAAAAAGAAGATTACATTTTGAATTTTGTACACCAACCCATTAAACAATTCATTTATGCCATGATTATCCACAAATAAACTGAGAGTAATTTCATTGAACTATTGAAAATTTGTTTGACAAATAGGATTTTCATTGAATAACAACTTTCAATAACTCTGACTTAGACTTTTTTATATGGACGCTTGGATTTGTTTTGATCGTCATCAGGATTGCTGGGACAGTTAGGCTTGCTTCTCTTGGTTCTAACAACTAGTTCCTTGAACTCTGCTGGTCCATCTGGATACCGTAAGGTGCGCTTGTTCCACGCCTTCTCAATGAGATGCACTAACTTTTCAGTCAATGGTTCGGGAGAAAAGAATTGTTTGTGTTGAGGTAGCGAAAACTCTATAGGTACTCCGTACTGTTCTGGGATCAAAGCAGGTTGGTAAAAAGATGTCTCATCTAGTCTGATCAAACGGACATAATAGGATCCCTTGGTACCTAAAACAGGGTAGTCCGTCATCCACCAAGGGTATCTCAAACCAATATGACGTGCAAGACGAGAATCCAACCATTTGCCCCAAGCCTTGACTGAGTTGTGACGCACTAACATGTTTCTCTTGGAAAAGTACTCTGGCTTGTACTCGAGGGTTGAAGGAATGTCCACAATTTTGAGACGGTCGCAGAGCCACATATAAAGTAAGTGAGGGCTTCCTTTGAAATCCCTTCCCTCACCATTTTTTATGGCATCCAAACCTGAGAAGGTTTCAGCTAGAATCAGAGGTACGGGATTGGCTTTTCTAGAGAGCTGGGAAGCTATGTCTATGAAAGAATCAGGAACAGTTTGACCCTCGCTTTTGGAGGTCAGTATGTATTGGGCTAGGATCGATAGTCTCTAGTGGTTCTCCAAGCTTCTGGTTTTACATTGATGGGATGACTACGAGAGTGGTATGGACTCAATAAGGGTACTAAATCCAATCTCCTGTTACGGACTAAAGCCTTGGCTTCTTCCTTTGAAATGTTCAGGCCTGTGGCGAGTTCACCCGAATATCCTGTCTTCAATGAAGGCCTGACTAGAGGACCTGAAGTAGATATCCCCATGATGCCACAATAGTCTTCATGAGTAGGACACAAGTGCATATGCCCAATGTGGAAGATGTGAAGATAAGGGTTCCAACGCTTGGCCATAGCGCGCAAAAGATTCCAATCTATCTCAAACTCGTGAAAGTACAGGGCGCATCTCAACATGAATTTTGCAAAGTTGAATTTCTCTACGATGTGCATCCCAGTGACGGTTGTTTTGACCAATTGGTCGATTGGATTATTGCCTGCAGCCAGCATCCTGAGTTGACACAAGAGAATAGTTCAGTACATTTCCAAGGTCAATGTAAATTTACTTTTCTCTTGAAAATCTTTGTTCTTATGGAAAACACTTTCTTGAAAACACTTTTCTTTTTTGAAAATTTAATTTTCATTTTGATTTAAATGGCTCGGCCTATTGGATCGAGATGGACTGGGTCATTATTGAATTTTTGCAAGAAATGGATTCTTTATTGGGTCGGTGTACCCATTTTAATTTCTGAAAATAAAATTTTGACCCTTGAGGACAATTATACACTTTAATCTCATTATTCACATTATTCACATACATCAATCATCAAGTTTCATTCAACAACCCGGGAACACCCGCGATGCGTTCGAGTCGTGACTTACAGGGAAGACTTCTAGACTCTAAGCTTACTACTGCAATGCATTTTTATCTGGCCACTCTTGCCCAAGCACACCTATATACCTCTCAAGCGTACTTAATCAGACGGTACGTGGTGACTTGGTTTGATATACCGAATAGGTGATAATCTAAAACTTCAATTCAATTCTCTAAAGCCAAAAATAGCCAGTTTGATCCCTAGTTGAGAGGTGGCGCACGATGCTGAGCAAAGGCCCACTTAAGTACCTCTCGTCTAGAATAGACGTAATCTATCCCCCTCGTACAGTAGGGTACAGCGGGGCAGGATCTTGCTTAGGCACTGGTTTTGACCAAAAATTGCAATTGATGTACTCGGATTATCTTTTATATACCTACAGGTACGAGTCAGGAGTTATAGCTTTCATAAATGATTTTCGCATCCCGCAAGGGGACCGACCACGTACTAGTACTACGTTGGCAATCGGGACATGTGACCGTGCGGTTTACAATAGGATAAAGGCTCAGGTCGCTCCAACATGGATGTATCAATATACCTTTCAGAATCACCTGATCAAATGGTATTGATGCCCCAGTTTTATATACCTTACGGTACGTGATTGGAGTTGTGGTTTTCATGAATGACGTCTCATCTCCGAGGAGACCGGGCCATGCACTAGTGCCACGTTGGCTATTAGGGACATGCAAACGTGCAATACAATAAAGTAAACGTGCTAATGATGTGTGCAAATAGGATAGGGTGCGCCCGGGGCATTTTTCAGATGGGTGGGCCCGTTGGCCAGATCACAGCCTTTTAGATAATTTGTCCGTAAGAGTCGCACATTCATCATCAACCAATCAATTTTTTTTCATCATTTTTTTTTTCAATTTTACGAAGGAACTAATCATAAAAGGACTTCTCATTTTCTATTTTTATTTTTTATAGTCCAACCAACGATCACTTTGAATTTTCATTTTGATCAATCAAAAAGTGGCGAGCGGTACGCCCTGAGTTTGGATAAGATGATCCATTTTGATCTTTTGAAGCTTTAAAACTTAAAATAAAAATAAATTCCAAGAGGAAAGTTTCCAAGACTGAAGTAAGGAACAAGTTGAGCAAAAAAAAAAAATTTTTTTTTTAATTTAATTAATTTTTTTTTAATCATTTTTTTTTGTGCTCATTTTGAGGCACATTGCCTCTGGTTTTTGGCTTGGGCCAAATTTTTTTCCCTTTTTTTATGCTTTTTTTTTCTACTCATTTTGTATCGAGACGAGACGTCAAACGAAAATGATAGCGTAAACGATAGTAAATGAGCTCAAAAACCGATTCTGACTTGTCAAAATGTTGCTGACTTTGTCACATTTGGTAGAAAATTTTGTTCTACCCCAAATCGATATGCACTAATAGCTAATCGGAGATCGGACGAGAAAGTTATGATCATTTTAAGTTCGACTGTCCATTCGGTCAAAAAAGAAGAAAAACGACTTTTCTTTTATTTTTTTTTTTTATTTTTTTATTTTTTTTATTTTTTTATACACATTTTGAGGCACATTGCCTCTGGTTTTTGGCTTGGGCCAAAAAAGAAATTTTTTTTTCTCATTTGTTTGGTGATATACATGCTTAAAAGGACATAATAGGAGAAATAAAGTGAAAATCGGATTTTTTTGTTTTTTTTTTTCAAGTGAGTAAATAAATAAAGGAAACTTAGCTAAAAAATAAATACAACAAACACAACAAGTATTGTTAGCTTGCAAAATAAAAAAAATTTGAAACCTTTCTTTTTTTTTTTTCCAAAATAACCGAGTTGACACGAGGGTAAAGCCTTTGCTCCCCAGTGGAGTCGCCAAGCTGTAGACGCGGGATTTCGTCATTACGATGACCCCATCTATGATGGTTTTGAGTCGCCACCATTCATTTTTGTAAGTGGGTGTGAATGGTCACCCGATGTGCATTTTTTAGAAAATATGACATTTTGGCGTTTAGTGACTCTTGATGGATAGGAACTAATTGAACCTTGAGATTCGGGGTAAGCGACTCGATTGGAGAAAAGGGAAGGTGTTAGGCACCCTTTTCTCCCCACTAAATAGTGGTAACCTCAACTCAACTCGGTCATTTTAATAAAAAAAATAATAAATAAAATGGTGTGCCACGTGTTGATAATGTGTACCCTAAGTAGGGATTTATTTTTTGCTTGATTATAGGATCATCCCATTGAAGGGGATGATCATTATAAGCATTTGCCTTGAGAAGAGGGGATGAGGAGAGGGTATAGAGAGAGAGAGAGGAGGGGGGGTTGCCTTGAACCCACCTTGTATCTTCTTTCTTCTTTGCTTTTTTTCCTTTGAGTTCTTCTTGAGTCTTCTTGAGTTCCTTAGTATAATATGAGAGTATGAAAATGGGAAGAGGTGATTAGAGAGAGTAGGGATTTTCTTTTGTTCTTTTTTTTTTGTGAGGACTTGTGGAGGATTAGTGAGAGAGAGTTGGTAAACTTGGTGGTGAAATTGGTGATGGTTGTTAGTAGAGAGAGTGTTTGGGAGAAAGAAATTTTGTAATGAGAAGTTGGGGGCCATTTTTGGGGAAGAGGCGATGGGTATTTATAGATGTTGAGGAGTTATTTTAGGGATATAATGGGGTGGAGTGAAGAAAAAGGGTAGATGATTATGAGTTTGAGAGCGAAGTGAGTGTAATTTAGAGGAGATTAGAGGGTATTTAGGGAAGGGGGGGTTAAATGGGTGAGTTTTGACCCAAATGGTTTGGATCCTACCCAACCCCTTTGGGTGGAGTGTTTGGTGAGATGAGTTTAAGATGGTGGTTGTGTTTTTTAAATGGTATTTGATTTAAGAGAATGGAGGTTTTTAAAAGAGGTGGTTGATGACTATTTTGGGAGGGTGAAGGAGATGATGCCATGTGTTAAAGTGGGTGGAAATGAAGGGTTGGGATAGGTTGATGGGAGAGTTTGAGTGTTTGACTTGAGAGGATGGTGTAGGTTTATGTTGTAGATGTAGGTTTTGTAGGGAATGATGAGGGTAGATTAGGGGAGGTATAGGTTAGGGGTGTGGGTATATGTGTTTGATTTGAGAGAAAAGGTGATGGGTTGATGTGTGGGTAGATGGGATTTAAAGCAAATTAATGAGGTAGATAGTTGGGTGAGGGAGGTGAGATGGGGTGATGACATGTGTCATCTTTTGATGATAAAAGAGCGATTGGTTGATGTGGGTTGTTGTTTATGGGTTAGGGTTGTGGGTTGGATAATGAATTGGATATGATTAATGATTTGTGGGCTTTGTAGTGTTGGGCTTGGGTTTTAGAAATGGTTTTGGGTTTTAGGGATTGGTTGAGGGTTGTTTTGAAATGGATCTTGAGGGTATAGGTTGGTTTTAGATTTTAGGTAATGTGGGATTGATTTTAAGCTAGGGGTAAGATGAGAAATCGATTTAGGAAAGTGTTGATGGCTTGTGGGCTTTAGGTGGGCCTATGGTTTTTACGGACTACGGCGGCGGAGCGATGGTAGTAGAGGAGGGGTAGGTATCCCGAGTCTCCCATTTTTAATTTTTTAATTTTTTTAGATTTTGCAATCAGTTTAGTATTAAAAAATGCCACGTGTTGGCGAATCGGGCTTTTTAGGCCCGTTGGTGAAATTTATCAAAAATTTGGCTTTTTTAATTTTTGGAAGCGGAGCGGTGAATAATGGGAAAGCGTAAGGTAGGCCGAGTCCTTTTGGTGGCCTCCTAAACCATTGAGAGGTCTTAGGGGCCTCGGTTTGGTCAAAATGTCACTTTTCAATGACTTGGGCCCTTAAGGCCCGTTGGCCCATTTATTTGGAAAATCGATATTTTTGGGCCCTTTCGAGAAGTGGCCCGTTCAAATTGAGGTGTCTACACCATCAATTTTAATTGTTCTTGGGTGCCAATACAAAACTTATGCTACATATACTTTATCTTGGCTCTTCTTATCCTTAAGCCTGTGGAATCCTCCATCTCTCTCCATCATTCTAGTTTCGTGTTGAATGCCTCTCTAGTCTCATCATCTAATATTGCATCATCCACAAATTACATATAACGAAGTATGTGCTCTTGAATATGAGAAGTTATTCAATTTATAACTAAAACAAACAAATACAGACTCAAAGTTGATCCCTTATGCAGATCAATAGTAATCAGGATTCCCTTCTTTCCCAATACCCCCCAAATTGGTTTTCTAGGTACTTTGTCTTATGCTTGCTCTAAGTTAATAAAAACTGTATGAATGCTCTTTCTCTTTTTTCTATACTTCTCTACCATTTCTCTAAGTAGAAAGATTGCCTCGATGGTTGATCTACCCAACAAAAAATCAAAGTTATTTTATGATATATTCATTTTTGTCTAAACAGTTGTTACTATTTCTTCCATTCATCTGACAATTTTTAGTCTTTAAAATATTATTGAATAGTTTAGTTAGCTAGGATATTCTAAAACTTCTATGCATTTTCATGCTTCTATAGGAATACCATCTGGTCCTAAGACTATTTGTTTTCGTCATTGCTATATATATTAAAGGGGAACCATAATGAGCCATTGTATTATCTTTAAATTATTTATTTCTTATTTATAGAGCCTTGTTTTTTAGTGAAATGTATAAAATGGCCACTTTTGCCCTGAAGCATTGCATCATCTGCACATCTTTATCTTCGTGTTGGCTATTGTCCACGTGACATTTTGTGCTCTCACCATTATTTTTGCTGGGGCAAAGGTAATTAAGTACCATGCTTTATCTTATAGTTTCCAATGTGCCCAAATATTGTTTATATAATAATAGGTTACTTTATGGTTCCACGTAGAAAAGATAAGAAAGAAGAATAGAAGCTGAGAGAGATATAGAAGAGAAGAGAAGGGAGAGGAAAGAATCAACGAGGGCAAATGTGCAAAATCTATTGGACATGTCCCTTTTGTTAGCTATATATATTTAACAAACTAAACGAGCTCTAGTATGCCACTGATAAGAATTGCAATCAAACTAAACGAACTTAAAATAACCCTTTTATTTTCAGGTGCCACGTAGGTATACTGGTCATTCTCATAATGAATGGTGCATATTCTACAACACACCATCTAGCTGTTTCTCGAATATTTCTCCGTTTTCTTTGGTTTAGCATGGCGTCTGTATTCATTTCTTATCTTTATGTGTAAGTTTTGTTTATTACTTTTAAATAGCTTCCATATATTCATTTTTGATTTGATATGTTTTGTTTATTACTAAATTTCTGCCTTTTTTTTATATATAGAGTTGAATATTCACAACTTTTTGTTTTATGTATAGATTTTCTGCGCAAAATGCAAGCTAAGAGATGTTTTTTCAAAAAATGACATTATACTGTGTGATGGGACTTGCAATTGTGTTTTCCACCAGAGAAATGTTTGGAACCTCCATTAGCTACTGAAAATAGTAAGTGATTCTTCTCAATTTCGTTAGCTTCTCAGGTGTAGTTGTTTGGGATTGGGTCTATTATTAGCCTATTAAATTCTCGTGTTCAATATCATGATGTATGTGATGCCCTTAAATTCTGTCACTCTAGTACTTCAGATTTGCTATTCTTGCTTGATGAAACTTACTTTTTAGTGAATGGATGAGAGTAATAACCAAGTAGCTATGGTTTGAAGCTCTTGTGATTTTAGCTATTGGCCTAGTGAATGTGGGTTAAATACACTAGTCATCTCGACCACTTTTATTAATATAATCTTTTACTTATTAAAAAAAACAACATTTGGGCTTGAGTAGCAAATAACCGAGTTGCCTTTCAGATATTCATGTATTCCTCTTATCATGCAAGCTCTAATGATTGGGACCTGATGATAAGGTGTGAGGAAGAAGAAGCTTCTTCATCAATGTGGGATATGTTAAAATTCAACACCAGCCCAATTAGGAAAGGTCCAATGACAATTTAGAGCTCATTTTCTAGAATATTCTTAGAGAAAACTCTAGATATTGTTAGAGCCCAATTTCTAGAATCTTCCTAGAGAAAACTCTAGATATTTTTAGATAAGAGAAAAATAAAAAATTCTAGAATAGTAGATATTTTGGTGAAAAACTCTAGACTAACATATATTTTGGTGGAAAGTTATAAATGACAAATTATAACCATTAGATTAAAAATGTGTTGGCACAATCCTAGCCATTAGTTAAGGAGGTGCCACTAGTATAAATAGTGGTGAGTCCTCTCATTTTGTATCAAGTAGTAAGAAACAAGTTGTGAGAAATAGGTTTTGAGAGGTTGTAAAAAGTGTGATTGTTTGTAAAAGTGTGTTTTTCTTAATAGAGTGTTATTTTCTTCTTCAACTTGTGAGTGATATTTTTATTGAGGGTATAGTACAAGTATGTTTACTTATTTATATCCAATATTTATGCATTTAGAGTCAAGTACTCTAGATTTTTCCTCAACAATTGGTATCAGAGCGAGGTTATCGAGGATCGATTTTGGTGGAGCTATTTTGAGTCATGAGGAGTTTACTACTCTACAAGATCGTTAGTCAAGTTTGTTCCGTTTAATCGAAGCTCTGTCAGCACGATGGATGACCTTCAAGTAGTTGGAGGAATCAAGAAGCTCAACAATCAAAACTACAACATGTGGGCAAAATGTATGGAGTCTTACCTACAAGGTCAAGACTTTTGGGAGATTGTCGGTGGTAGTGAAGTTACACAACCGACAGCAGAAGATGCCAATGGCATCTTGGGAAAATGGAAGATTAAAGCAGGCAAGGCGATGTTTGCTTTAAAGACCACAATTGAAGAAGAAATGTTATAGCACATTCGAGATGTCAAAACACCGAAAGAAGCATGGGATACTTTCGCTACACTCTTTTAAAAGAAGAACGATATAAAGCTATAATTTCTCGAGAACGAGCTGCTATCAATGGTGCAACGTGATATGACGATCGCCTAATACTTTCATAAGGTGAAGTCGATATGCCGTGAAATTTTAGAGTTAGATCCGAATGCTGCTATTAGAGAAATCAGGATAAAAAGAATAATTATTCATGGTTTGCGACCCAAATACCGAGGCTTTGTTGCTGTAGTACAAGGATGACCGACACAACCATCACTTATTGAGTTTGAAAATTCGCTTATTTGTCAAGAAGTTTTGACTAAGCAAATGGGAGGAGTCTCGTTGAAGGGTAAAAAGGAAGCACTCTACACAAGTAAAAACAAGGGCAACTTCAAGCAGCACATTAGAGGTGGATCTAAAACGAATGGTAACAAGATAAGAGGTCATCAAAGAGGAGACTCTTGTCCAGGGGGAGCTTCAAAGAATCACAGTAATAGTAGAAAGTTCGAAGGCGATTGCTACAATTACGGAAAGAAAGGCCACATGACGAAAGACTGCTGGTCTAAGAAAAAGCATGCTGAAAGTAATGCTGCTACTTCCAGTTCTAAAGAGAAAATCAAAGATGAATGGGATGCTGAAGCATCATTTGTAAAGGAAGAAGAAGAGCTAGCTCTTACAGCTACATTTAAAGGGATTGACTACGAGAATGACTGGATCGTAGACTCGGGGTGCTCAAATCACATGACAGGTGATAAACAAAAGTTGCAAAACTTGACTGAGTACAAGGGAAGTCGTGTGGTGGTGACGACTGACAACTCAAGGTTACCGATAGCTCACATCGGTAAGACGATAGTCACACCTCGTTATAATTCTAACCAGGTGCCACTTCAAGATGTCTACCATGTTCCAGGAATGAAGAAAAATTTGTTATCTGTAACTCAACTAACATTATCAAGCTACTATGTCTTGTTCGGTCCCCAAGATGTGAAGGTATATCGTGACATCAAAATCTCATAAAAGCTAACGATGGAGGGACAACGATTGGAGTCAGTTTATGTAATGTCAGCAGAGTCTGCATATGTAGACAAGACAAGAAGGAACGAGACAGCAGATTTGTGGCATATGCGATTGAGTCATGTTAACTATTCCAAATTAAGTGTGATGGTAAAGAAGTCGATGCTTAAGGACTTCCTCAGCTTGACGTGAGAATAGACACGATCTGTGCGGGATGCCAGTATGGTAAAGCACATCAATTGTCATACGAGAAATCGAAGTTTAAAGCAAAATAACCATTAGAGTTAGTTCATTCTGATGTGTTTGAGCCAGTCAAGCAACCATCAGTTGGCGGAATGCGGTACATGGTGACCTTCATTGATGACTTCTCTAAGTATGTGTGGGTTTTCTTTATGAAAGAAAAATCTGAAACTTTTTCAAAGTTTAAAGAGTTCAAAGAGATAATTGAAGGAGAAGTAGGAAAGAAGATCTGTTGCTTGCGCACAGATAACGGAGGAAAATATAACTCAGACGAGTTCTCTCTATACCTACTAGAATGCAAAATACGTCGTCAATATACGTGTGCTAATACACCACAACAAAATGGTGTAGCAGAAAGAAAGAATCGACATCTTGCAGAAATTTGTCGGAGTATGTTACATCCAAAGAATGTACCTGAAAGGTTTTGGGCTGAAGCCATGAGAACAGCAGCCCATGTGATCAACAAACTTCATCAACCTAGGTTAGAGTTTGTTTCACCCTTTGAGAAACTGTGGGAAATAGAACCTATAGTTAGTTACTTTCGAGTATTCGAATGTGTATGCTATGTATTTGTTCCTGATCATTTACATAGCAAGTTTGATAAGAAAGTAGTCAGATGTATCTTTGTTGGATACGATAACCAGATAAAGGGGTGGAGATGTTGTGATCCTACAACTAGAAGGTGTTATACATCGCGATATGTGGTATTCAAGGAAGCATCTTCTTGGTGGTCCTCAGGAAAAAAGGTGTTGCTAGACTCAAGAGAATTCGAAGACAAACTACAACAAAAGGTAGAAGAGCACACTGTCAAAATTCAACCAAGTTCAGATGAAGTTGGAGATCCACATGACAGTGATGGTGATCAAGAGTTTGCCCAAAATCCTTGGGAAACTGGTGTATACCAACAATCAAATCATCTTGAAGAAATGAAAGTATCAACTCCACAATTACAATTGAGAAGGTCAAACAGAATTCGCAAACCAAATCCCAAATATGCCAATGCAGTCATAGTTGAAGAAGTAACTACCAAAGACCCCGAGACATTTGAAGAAGCATCACAAAACTCTGAGTAGATCAAAGCTATGGAAGAAGAAGTCACAGCATTAAAGCGAAATCAGACTTGGGATCTGGTGCCAAAGCCAAAAGAAGTGAAACCCATATCCTACAAATGGGTTTACAAGATAAAGAGTTGTCCAAATGGATCGATCGAGAGGTACAAGGCTAGATTGCTGGCTCGAGAATTTTCTCAACAACATGATGAAAGGTATAGTCCGGTGGCGAAACTCACAGAAGGATCGAGTACTGGTAAAGTTCAAAAATTTTCGTTGTCAACTCGACATGGTGCATAGAGTGAGAACTGGTATTGAGGGAGAGTGTTAAAATTCAACACTAGCCCAATTAGGAAATGCCCAATGACAATTTAGAGCCCATTTTCTAGAATATTCTTAGAGAAAACTCTAGATATTGTTAGAGCCCAATTTCTAGAATCTTCCTAGAGAAAAATCTAGATATTTTTAGATAAGAGAAAAATAAAAAATTCTAGAATAGTAGATATTTTGGTGGAAAACTCTAGACTAATAGATATTTTGGTGGAAAGTCATAGATGACAAATTATAACCATTAGATTAAAAATGTGTTGGCACAATCCTAGCCATTAGTTAAGGAGGTGCCACTAGTATAAATAGGGGTGAGTCATCTCATTTTGTATCAAGTAGTAAGAAACAAATTGTGAGAAATAAGTTGTGAGTAAGAGGTCTTGAGAGGTTGTAAAAAGTGTGAGTGTTTGTAAAAGTGAGTTTTTCTTAATAGAGTGTTATTTTCTTCTTCAACTTGTTAGTGATATTTTTATTGATGGTATAGTACAAGTAAATTGTTTACTTGTTTATATCCAATATTTATGCATTTAGAGTCAAGTACTCTAGATTTTTCCTCAACAAGATATTGTTTAATGTCACTCAGTGGGTTGGTAGTGGTGTCAACTAGTGTTGCATTATGGTTGGTATACATCCATTGTTTGTATTTGGATGCCCGTTTTCTTTCTTAACATTATCTATTTTGCTTGGCTAACCAAGTCCAAGCATGCTGTGCCACTCTGTATCAGAAAAACAACCTTTGTATAATTTGTTGTCTTACTGATTCTGTTTGCTTCTGGTTTGATAAGGATATACCTTATAGCTTTCCTCATTTTTTCAATTATTTGTCAGCTGCACATTTGAGGAAAAATAATAAAAAGTGAGACAGAAACATAACCTGAGTGATTCATGAGATGAGCTGCTGGATTCCTTTTGAAGGTCAAACAAGCATGACAATGGATTTTTCTACATACTGAATTCCGAACTGTTTCCTCATCTTTTTTTTATATTATTTTTTCTTATTCTAGGGATGTACTTAATGAGTTTTTTTTTTAATGATTACTACCTAAACCCAATTTCCTTCCAGCCTTATTCTCACTTGTTCAATGCCTTCTAATTTGACTTCAATTTATTTTATCCCAATTGAAGCTACTTCTAGATTTCCTTGTACGCACTTGTTTATGATGTTATCTTTGTACCGATTCTTCATTCATTTGAAAAACATGTTCCTTGGTTTCCAATATTTTGCTCCATAAACTGTACTTGATCTTATTCTTAATTGAACAAAAAAAACCCAGGAATCCTTAGATTAATCACTCAATAGTGATACCCTGTTGTACCGCATCAAGCTATTTTGCATTTTAGTCGATCAAAGCATTTCAATACTTATTTCGAGTAGCTTGGGGTGAATGTATCTGAGATATCAGTGTTTAGTTTCCATGTAATGCGGTTTTAAAAAAGGTTCCTTGCAGGGGCCGTCAAGGAAGCAATTGAAACTCTAAGGAGCAACAATGTTAATGCCTTTGTGTTGGACCTTCGAGATAACAGGTGATTAGCATTGTATAAGAACATACTTTCGTTTTTATATTTATTTTTATTTCACCCCTTGGCAGTGTTTTTAAAATACTGAATTTGGTGTAGTGGTGGCCTTTTTCCAGAAGGAATTGAAATTGCTAAGATCTGGTAAGCTTTCTTAACAGGATCGATGTTCTTTTTTTTATAAGGTGTATCCATCAAAAGCTGATGTATTTTTTTTACTATTATTTTACATTTTTTGGTGCTAATATTCATTGTTAGTATTTGCTATATGGGTTGAAGAAAGGTGTGATCGCATATATTTGTGATAGTCTTGGTGTTCGAGATATATATGAGACAGATGGAAGCAATGCAATACCAACATCAGAGCCTTTAGCAGTGCTGGTATGCTTTCTTATCTTCTTCTGTTATTGGAAGCAATCCTGCTGTAATAACATTTTTTTTTATGGATTATTAATTAATATTTGAAAGACTATAAAAGTTCTGCAACTGGCGTCTCTCTTAACCCCCCCCCCCCCATTTTTTCCCCAAATCCTATGTGCTCATGTTGTGGCATGTCACATTATTTCATTTTCATTTTAAGCTTTTTTCCTTATACTATATAGAAATATTGCTGAAGAATTCACTGATGTTGTTGCTTCTGAGTTTGCTTTAGGTGAATAAAGGAACTGCTAGCACAAGTGAGATATTCGCTGGTGCTTTGAAGGACAACAAGCGTGCAGTGCTATTTGGAGAGCCCACATTTGGGAAAGGGTAAGCATTGCTGTTTCATTACAGAATGAATTGCATTGTATGTATAGCTATAGTTATTAGAGTATTAGATTATGGAGTATCATATGAAGGTGAAGAAAGAAGTGTCAGATCGTTATCTTGATTTGATGTAGTTGGGTTAGTTATGTAATTTCTTGCAACCATTTCTACTTAATAAAACTTTAACCAGAGACCATAATCATCCTGGAATTTCACATTATCTCAAACACCATTCTAGTGTTTCAGTTATAATAGAAATCTTACAATAGTAACCTAATCCAATTCACTGGTGCAGGAAGATCCAGTCAGTTTTTGAGTTATCTGATGGTTCTGACTTGGCTGTCACCGTAGCTCGTTATGAGACCCCAACTCACACTGATATTGACAAGGTTTGCCACTGCTTAACTATTTTCAAATCAAGATTTTATTTATTTATTGAACTTTTAATGGATTTTATGCCCGGTGTACACGAATTGGAATCCTCCGTTAAGTCTAATGGCGTTACACCCACAATTCTTGTGGGTCACAGCCCAGTAAACTCACTAAACTCGCTACCAGCAACAAGGTTGGCTCCACAGACTATTAACATAAGCACCACCATTAAGGTTGTTGTGGAAATAAAGGCTGAAGGAGGCTTGGTAGAGTCCATGGTGTGAGTATAGTAGAGGTTGATATGTATCAGTGTATCTGTTCTTCTATCTATTTATAGGACGGAGGTTTCTTTTTTTTTGTGTGTGTGCTATCCGTATTGGAAATGATGGGTACATCAATTAGATTCAGTTTCAGTTTCATTATTGACTTAATCGTCAATACAACATTTCAAAGTTCTGTAGCATTTTAATGCAATACTGCAATCGGAAGTACGCTATCAGTTTTCTGCGAACCAAGAAAAAATTAATTTTTTTTTAATTATAAATTCATAAAAATGACTGCCATCAACAGTCATTTTTTTCGACTATAACGATCGTTTTTTCCGACTGTCCAAAGCTGTCGTTTTTTTTTTTCGACGGTCGTTTTGACGGTTTAAAGCCGTCGTTTTGTCCGACTTTCTTTACTCGCTTTCTAATTGCGACTCCTTAAAATGACTGTTCAAGACAGTCGTTTATCCCGCAATATGACGGGGTGAGAAGGGACCATTAGATTTTCAAGATGAATTAGTTGATATTTTAAAATAAAGACGTCGTAGCCCCATGTTCCTACTAGGAGCGTGTGAGTTACGTCTCTTTAAAATTGACTTGTAGCATATAAAAGATAAATGAAAATTTTGGTTGTTTTAATGTGAGAAACTAATGAAGGGTACTCTTGGCATTAAAAATTAAGAGGAGATTTTGGAGGATTTTGTTTAAATGTGAGAAACAAGTTTATGGAATAATTTTTTTTAAATTTCACCAAAGCCCCATCTACTTTCACCCGATGCACTTCTGTAGTTATTTTCTGTCATTAAACTTAGTTGAGTCAACTAGTTTTTATATTTGCAATAAACTATTAATTTTTAATAATTTATATATATTATCTAAATTATTTATAAATTTAAACATTTTTGAATAACTGATTTTGACTCACGTTAAACAATTTATCTCATCTAAGAAAGAAATGACAAAGACAAATCAACTCGACGTTAGTAAGGGATGAGATCAGAAGAAATATTGAGTTTTTTAAATGAAAATAAATAGAAACATTTTTTTTTAAATCGTTTGAGTTTAACAAGTTTTTGTAATTTTGTGATAAAAATAATTAATTTTTAATTATTTAAATATTTATTTTTTAAATGAAAATGTTATCATGTTACTGTAAATATTCTACTTCACCACCTAGTTAAGATGGGATGGCTCAAATGAGTCAACTTGGTAAAGGCGTGTTGAGATGAAATATACAATTATAAAAATCAGTGGGTCTTCTTTGAGATAAGATGACTCAATGAGTCAACTTAGTTGTTGTGTGGGAAGGTAGAATACAATGTTTTAAAATTCTTGGATGGATAAAATTTAAAAGAGATTGGGTGTTAAATATTCAAAATATAAAACTTTCACAATACCCTTAACTTAAATATGGTTCAAATAAGAACAAAATCCTCAAAAATCTCATCTTAAGTTTTACTTCAGGAGTACTAAAATTTTTCACTTTTCTCTTATGTCATGTGTTGTTTTTTTTTTTTATAGAGAGAAGTAACTCCCGAAGGACTCACTGATGAGATTTAGACGACAGTGGGATTTATTATTATGACTAGAAAAATAAAAGCACGACACGAGCTTGACTTGCTTCAAGCCCCAACAGGTGGAGACTCTTAAAGGATCTTTGATGGGGTACTCTTGCCGTTCACATTATTAAATAAATGGGTTTCCTTTTTTTTTAAATAATGGCCATAATCATAGGAGCAAGATGATTTTAAAAAGGAAAATGCTGAAGTGACACTATAATTGACATTGATTCACATATTGCTGACGTGGATGTGTCCATCCATAGAAGTTTTTCATGGAGATATGAATGAAAAGCAATGTGTGAATCGATGTCAATTTTAATGTCACACTAGCAAAACTCTTTTGAAAATTAAAAATTAAAAAAAGAGTCGTGATAATATGACTCACAATGTGAAAGAAGCCCAAATTTGATGGCCTTGCGCCGTCAAATTTTATAAAATTCAACGGATCAAGAGGTCGAATTGGCGTCGATTTTTTTTTTTTTAATAAGTCGAAACTGTCAAATTAATGAAAGATGGGAGAAATTCGACAATTCTAAGTTGTCAAATTTAGGAACATTAAGAATTTCGACGGCCCTAGACCGTCAAAATTCAGTTTCTAAAATCCATGGGCCTTGGCCCGTTAAATTTTTTTTTTTGTCAAAATTTCCAATTTTCATGTAGTGACTCCCCCAATATGGGTTGTGCCAGAATCATAGATTTACTTTCATCAGGATACAAAACAACATAGATTTAGGGGGATGCACGATTGTGTATTCCGAGCCATAAAGTCTATGGTTCTGGCACACCCCATGTTAGGGGAGTCGATTGAGTTTGCCCGTGGGGGAGTCATATTATCACCACTCAAAAAGAAAAAAAAAAAACAAATAGCAGTGTCACCTCTTGGGATTACGAATCCATTTCAATATTAACATTTTTTTTCTTTTAAATAGTTTAGTCTTATATTTGTTTATATTTTTTGGTGGCTTCTTTCGTTGATTAGTCGCTCCTTTCAGCTGAGACTAATCCCACGGTTACACTCATATTAGGGATTGGTAGTTATCACGAACCCATTTTGAACATAGAGTGAGAGAGCAACTCTCCCATATAGATTTAGAACCCTAAGAATTTCCTTCCCATTATTAAAATGAGGGTTTTAGTACAAATCACTTTCTTAGTAAGTAATCACAATAATTAATTCCTATCAATTAAGAATATTTGTAAGATCAGAAAGGTGTTTTTTCCAATTAGTAATATTGCCTAATTGGTATAATTTGTTTTCACTTTGATTTCGATCTCTTTGTGTTTATTACTTTGATTAGAACTTGAAAATCACTTATTAAAACAAAAGATTAAAGCTCAATGGTCCGTTTAATTAGATTGATGAATGACTGAAAATTGAACTGATACACCGTACATTCCACAATCCTCATTTTTATTATCGTTTGATTCCCTAAAAAAATCGACACCAAAATTCTTTACTCCATTAGCACTCAAATTAATTAATTTATATTTTAATTACTATTTTATTTTAAAATAAATAATTTTTTATTCTATATGATGTCGTTGGGAATGAGTTGACGACCATATGGGAAAAAGTAAAGTAAGATATTCCTAAGGGTGAATTATCATTTCGTGAGCTGAAAATGAGTTATTTATTATTCCGGCTGACTATTCATTTTAATTACCAAAACATGAATGATCAAATTTTCGTTAAAGAAAAATTTAGAACGATAACGAATTCAATGGTTTTAAAGTTACAATTTTGCAGGTTTAAAGTGACTATTTCCATTTAGTCACTTTAAAAACCTCTGAATTCATTATCAGTCACATTTTGATTATTAAAATGAACAATGAGTCCCTATCGTAAATTTGTAAAAAGTTGATAACTTTTCGTAAATATCTCTATTCCTAATATTAGCATTATCACAGCCATTGCTTTCGATACTTTTTCGCAAGAAGACATTTAAGTTTTGGTATTGTCTAGAGTAAGCATACATGTGCTTTAAATATTTTAAATAACAATCCTAATCCTACCTTTTTGTTCTATTTTTGGGAACATTTGAGACTTTGAGGCCTTTTATAAAGGTTTTGTTTACTTTTGTTTACTTAGTTTGCTTATCTTTATTCTTGGGTGAGATTGTGATACCTCACCCATTTATTTATTTATTTATTTTAGTCTAATTAATACGCGTGATGCCACCATGGAATTATAAAGAATAAATGGTTACAAAAATTTATGACATATTGTTGTTGCGTTCATATTACTAATAAACAATTAGAGGACCCACATAATCATAACAAGAAGAAATATATACATTGTACGGTCGAAATCCGGTGGACAGCTTTGACGGTCCCAACACGTACTGATCCAAAGTCACTTCGAGCGCTCCCCATCCCCTCGTGGCGGCCTGGTACGTGCCACAGACACTCCGACGCTCAAGTTAGAGAGACATAGGAACAGTAATTGATACTGGCTAGTCCTTGGTCCTTCCAGCTCCCCTTACAATAGTGTTTACTGTGCTATTTAGGCTCCCTAATTGTCCCTAGGGTTTCCCCCCAATAGGCTACAGTATAGGTTGTAATCATGGGATTTCTATTAATTCTCAGGGGTTGTTTACCTAATTGGGGTATCCTGGAATGATCGAGTTATCTATTATGATTGTGTAGACACCCCAATTTGAATGGGCCCATACTTGAAAGGGCCCAAAAATACAGATTTTTTAATAAAAATTACCAACGGGCCTCAAAAGCCCAAATCAATCAAAATATGACATTTTGATCAAACCGAGGCCCCTAAGACCTCTCAATAGTTTAGAAGGCCCACCAAAAGGGGTTTGACCTATCCTCCACTTGTCTAACCCTCACCGCTCCTCCTTTGTATCTAAGAATACCCGAATGCTCGATGAAATTCTCCAACGGATCTAAAAAGCCCGATTTACCAACACATGGCATCTCGATCAAACCAATGATTTCAAAAATCTCAAATAAATAAATAAAATTAAAAAACAAGACTTAGGACGCCTACCACACCTATCCCTTCACCGCTCCATCTCCGAATTCGAAAAAAACCTAAGCCCACCTAAGGCCCATGAACCCTCAATTCTTCAAAATCTATCTTCCTCATCTTGACCCTAATCTAAACCTAATCCCACACCACCTAAAATTTAAAACCAACCTATACCCTCAAAATCCATTCCAAAATAACCTTCAACCAATCCCTAAAACCCAAAACCATTTCTAAAACCCAAGCCTAACATTACAAAGCCCACAAATCATTAATCATATCCAATTCATTATCCAACCCATAACCCTAACCCATAAACCATAACCCACATCAACCAATCATTCTTTTATCATCAAAAGATGACACATGTCATCACCCCATCTCACCTCCCTCACCCAACTACCTACCCTATTAATTTTATTTAAACCTCATCTACCCACACATCAACCCATCACATTTTCTCTCAAATCAAACACATCTACCCCCACCCCTAACCTATACCTCCCCTAATATACCCTCATCATTCCTTACAAAATCCAAATCTACAACCTAAACCTACACCATCCTCTCAAGTCAAACACTCAACCTCTCTCATCAACCTATCTCAACCCTTCATTTCCACCCACTTTGACACATGGCATCATCTCCCTCACCATCCTAAAATATCATCAACCACCTCTTTAAATTCTCTATTCTCTTAAATCAAATATCATTTAATCACAACCACCATTTTAAACTTACCTCACCAAACACTCCACCCAAATGGGTTGGGTAGGATCTAAACCATTTGGGTCAAAACTCACCCATTTAAACCCCTTCCCTAAATACCCTCCAATCTTCTCTAAATTACACACACTTTTCTCTCAAACTCATAATCATTATATCCTTTTTCTTCACTTCACCCCATTATATCCCTAAAATAACTCCTCAACATCTATAAATACCCTCATCCTCTTCCCAAAAATGCCCCCAACTTTCACTACAAAATTTCTCCCAACTCTCTCTCTACTAACAACTATTACCCTTCTCACTAAGAAAAATCTTATCAATTCCGTCACACTAATCCTCCCCAAGTCTCACAAAAAAAAATCACATGCTACACTCATCTCTCTCATCATCTCTTCTCTACTCTTTCAACCAAAAAAGAGTTATATTTTCTTAAAATACTAAGGACTCAAGAAGACTCAAAGAAGAAGAAGAAAAGAAGAAAGAAGATACAAGGTGGGTGCAACAAAAATAATCCCCATCTCTTCTACACCCTCTCCCCCTCCTTCTTCTATCATCCCCTTCCTCTCTTCTCAAGGCAAAGGTTTATAAGGATCATCCCCTTCAATGGGATGATCCTATAATCAAGTCAAAAATAAATCTCTACTTAGGGTACACATTATCAACACATAGCACATCGTTTTTATTATTGTATTTTAGATTAAAATGATCGAGTCGAATTGAGGTTACCACTATTTAGTGGGGAGAAAGTGATGCCTAACACCTTCCCTTTTCTCCAATCGAATCGCTTACCCCGAATATCAAGGTTCAATTAGTTCCTATCCATCGAGAGTCACTAAACGCCAAAAATGTCACATTTTCAAAAAAATGCACATCGGGTGACCATTCACACCCACTTACAAAAATGAATGGTGGCAACTCCTAACCTTAGTAGATGTGACCGTCGTAATGGTGAAATCACGTGTCTACAGATTGCATCTGAGATTTTTGGAATTGACGTGCACACAACAATATTACAGTTTTCTCGATATCTACCATGCCTTGCCTGGCTGGGCTGACTTTACTTAGTGTTGTGATGTCCTGCAAACCAGGCTAGGGAGGCATCTACTCTGGCCTGCCTTGCTTGTTGGGCAGCGCTTCATCGGTTGGTTTGTATTAGGTACCCCCTGACCGACTTGGACACATGTACGGGCAAGATTAATGCGTAATTATTTTCCTTTACAACTATACCCTCTCGAGGAAGTGTAAAGTTTTTTCGTCTCCTTGGGAAGTAACGCTACTTGCCTACTAGCTATTTAGGTTCTTCATAATTACACCTATTATTTCCAAACCGACGCATTTAATGCAACATCACTTTGAATCTCTGTCGATAGCTCAGATGGATTCCTTTCCATCTGCGTCCGTTCATGTATCCCTTAACCTCTTTGCACTGCCCCCAATCTGTGACGCTTCGATTAGACTCGTGCTGTCCTCTTAGGCATATGTGCTCCTACGCCCTTTTCTTATAAATAGGGGACTTCGTGCATTTTTTGTCTACTATCATGCTGAAACTCTTCAAATCTATTTATGTTCTTTTCTTGCAATTGTTCTTTCTCTCTCTCAGTTTCCTTTGCTGCAAGAGTGAATTATCATTTTGTGAGCTGAAAATGAGTTATTTATTATTCCGACTGATTGTTCCTTTTAATTACCAAAACGTGAATGATCAAATTTTGGTTAAAGAAAAATTCAAAACGATAACGAATTCAGCAGTTTTAAAATGATAATTTTGCAAGTTTAAAGTGACTATTTCCATTTAGTCACTTTAAAAACCTCTGAATTCGTTATCATTCACATTTTGATTATTAAAATGAACAATGAGTCCTTAACGTAAATTCGTCAAAAAGTTGATCACTTTTCGTAAATATCTCTATTCCTAATATTACCATTATCACAGCCATTGTTTTCAATACTTTTTCCCTAGGAGACATTTAAATTTTGGTCTTGTCTAGAACAAGCATACATGTACTTTAAATATTTTAAATAACAATCCTAATCCTACCTTTTTGTTTCATATTTGGGAACATTAGAGGCTTCAAGGCCTTTTATAAAGGTTTTGTTTACTTCTCTTTTCTTAGTTTGATTATCTTAATTCTTAGGTGAGATTGTGACACCTCACCCATTTACTTATTTTTTTAGTCTAATTAATACGCGTGATGCCACCATGGAGTTATAAAGAATAAATGGGTTACAAAAATTTATGACATTGTTGTTGCGTTCATATTACTAATAAACAATTAGAGGACCCACATAATCATAACAAGAAGGAATATATACATTGTGTGGTTGGAATCCGGTGGATGGCTCTGACGATCCCAATGATAAGATCCCAATTATTCGATTTTGGGACCGTAATTGCACTAAGATTACCATTGCATAAATGTTAGTTCCTTTAAATAATTGCAAAATTATTTCATTTATCCAAATTAATAGAGCTAATGATATATTAGTGTTAATTGTAGCGCACGTGGAAGTTCTCAAATCGCGAAACAATTATGGTTACAATACATGAGCCGAAAGGAAGCATCCAGAAAAACCTCGAAGGATTTGGGCGCCACGTCACCGCGTCGCGGCTAGGCATGACCGCGCCGCGGTCATCTCGAGGAATTTGTCTTCAAGATTTTCACAGAAGCTTCCTATTGCTTCGGTGGTTGTAACTAAATGGGTAGTTTGAAGCGAATCATCCGAAAAATTAATTCGATTGCCCGAATACGAACATTATAAATTTGAGGGTTGATTTTAGAGAAGGGGTCTTCTCCTTGCTCTCTTCTTCTCTAATTTTTTATTTTTCCTCTCTTTAATTCTCTGTAATTTTCTATTGAGAGATCTCTTGAGTGTAGTGAGAACATCAAGAGTGCTCAATTCTTTATCTTCGTAATTTGTTGGAGAGCTATAAATAAGGATTTTAGATTGATCATCATCTTCTTCACCCATGTTCTTCATTCTGTTATTAATTTCTGCAATATGAATCTTGTGATGATCGGCTAGACTCTCCGTAGAGAGGTCAAGAATGCCGAAGCAATTTCATCCTACTTATGTTGTTTTAAATTCTTCATTTCTGCTTTATGTGTTAATTCTGAAATTCCTCTTAGAACAAGACTAGCAAACTTATACATTCAAATCAAGCTTAGATGATTGTTACTTAGATAAATTCAAGAACAATCATGCTATGTGAAGAATTGAAGTATAAGTCAGTTACACTTGTTTGAAGTTGGAATTCTCATGAATACTCTTTGGTTACCATCAATGTTTAACTCGATTTATCTTCCGATCCACGAGCAATGACTTGCTACGTGGATCGAGTTATAATTAGAACAAATCAGTATTTTGGATGAATTGAAAAGGTTGAATTGATCTCTTCACACCGTCTTTCTTATATCCTCAATCTATATTTGTAGTTTCAATTTCATTTACAAATTAGTTGTTAATTTCTTCTCTATTTTTAAAACAAATCAATTTTGTTTTTAAGAAAAATCTATTTTCCAATTCTGTTTTGGACTTTTATCCGATTGAATCTTTGAATCCAAACTGTCCCTGTGGAACGAATTCGACTTGCCCAAAGTCTTAGTTCAAATCTTTATCTCTGCATCTCTATTGCAAGCTTTACAACCGATCACCCAACACGTATTGATCCGAAGTCGCTCTGAGCGCTTCCCGTCCCTTGCAACAGCCTGGTACTCATCACAGACATTCCGTCGCTCAAGTTAGAGAGACAGAGGAACAGTAATCAATACTGGCTAGTCCTCGGCCCTTCCAGCCCCTCCTTACAATAGTACTTACTATGCTATTTAACCCCCCTTACTGTCCCTAGGATTCCCCCCCCCCAATAAGTTGCAATATAGGTTGTAATCATGGATTTCTGCTGATTCTCAATGGTGTTTACTTAACCGGGGTATTCTGGAATGATCGAGTTTATCTGTTATGATTGCATCCGAGATTTTCGGAACTGACGTGCACGCAACAATATTATAGTTTTCTCGAGGTCTACCTTGCCTTGCTTGACTTGGCTGACTTCGCTTAATGTTGTGCTGTCCTACAAGCCAGGCTAGGGAGGCCTCTGTTCTGGCCTGCCCTGTTTGATGGGCAACGTTTCATCAGTTGGTTTGTGTTAGGTACCCCTAGCCGACTTGGACATGTGTACAACTAAGATTAATGCACAATTATTTCCCTTTACAACTATCCCCTCTTGAGGAGGCATAATGTATTTTCGTCTGCTCGAGAAGTAACGCTGCTTGCCTACTGGCTATTTAGGCTCTTCATAATTACACCTACTATTTTCAAACCGATGCATTTAATGCAACATCACGTTGAATATCTGCCGATGGCTCAGATGGATTCCTCTTCATCTGCGTCCCTCCATGTGTCCCTTACTCTCTTTATACTACCCCCAATTTGCGGTGCTTCGACTGGACTTGTATTGTTGTCTCAGGCGTATGTACTCCTGCGCCCTTTTCTTATTAATAGGGGACTTCGTGCATTTTTTTCTGCTATCGTGCTAAAACTCTACAAATATATTTCTGTGTTTTTCTTGTAAAGGTTCTTTGTTTCTCTCTCACTCTCCTTTGCTGCACGGGTGAATTATCATTTCGTGAGCTGAAAATGAGTTATTTATTATTCTGGCAGTTTGTTCATTTTAATTATCAAAACGTGAATGATCAAATTTTTGTTAAAAAAAAATTCAGAACGATAATGAATTCAACGGTTTTAATGTTACAATTTTGCAGATTTAAAGTGACTATTTCCATTTAGTTATTTTAAAAACCTCCGAATTCGTTATCATTCACATTTTGATTATTAAAATGAACAATGAGTCCCTATCGTAAATTTCTCAAAAGTTGATAACTTTTCGTAAATATCTCTATTCCTAATATTACCACTATCACAACCATTGCCTTCAATACTTTTTCCCAAGGAGACATTTAAGTTTTGCTCTTGTCTAGAGCGAGCATACATGTGCTTCAAATATTTTAAATAACAATCCAAATTCTACCTTTTTGTTTCATATTTGGAACATTAGAGACTTTTAGGCCTTTTATGAAGGTTTTGTTTACTTTTATTTTCTTAGTTTGATTATTTTAATTCTTAGGTGAGATTGTGACACCTCACCCATTTACTTATTTTTTTAGTCTAATTAATACGCGTGATGCCACCAAGGAGTTATAAAGAATAAATGGGTTACAAAAATTTATGACATATTGTTGTTGCGTTCATATTACTAGTAAACAATTAGAGGACCCACATAATCATAACAAGAAGAAATATATACATTGTGTAGTTGGAATCTGGTGAACGGCTCTGACAGTCTAACACGTACTGATCTGAAGTCGCTCTGAGCGCTTCTCATCCATCGCGGCGACCTGGTACTTACTACAGATATTTCGACGCTCAAGTTAGAGAAATAGAATAACAATAATCAATACTGGCTAGTCTTCGGTCATTCCAGCCCCCCCTTACAAGAGTGTTATTTAACTCACTGTCCCTCAGGTCCCCCCCCCCAATATGCTGCAATATAGGTTGTAATGATGGGATTTCTACTTATTCTCAGGGGTTGTTTATGTAATCGGGGTACCTTGGAACGATCAAGTTTATTTGTTATGATTGCATCCGAGATTTTCGAAATTGACGTGTACGCAACTGTATTACAATTGTCTCGAAGTCTACCTTGCCTTGCCTAGCTGGGCTGATTTCGCTTAGTATTGTGTTGTCCTGCCAACCAAGCTAAGGGGGCCTCTGCTATGGCCTACCTTGCTTACTGGGTAGCGCTTCATCAGTTGGTTTGTCTTAAGTACCCCTTGGCTGACTTTTGGACACATGAACGACCAAGATTAATGCGCAATTATTTCCCTTTACAATTATCCCCTCTCGAGGAGGCGTAATGTCTTTTTGTCTCCTTGAGAAGTAATGTTGCTTGTCTACTTGCTATTTAGGCTTTTTCATAATTACACCTACTGTTTCCAAATCGACGCATTTAATGCAACATCACTTTGAATCTCTACCGATGGCTCAAATGGATTTCTCTTCATCTGCATCCGTTCATGTGTCCCTTAGCCTCTTTATACTACCCCCAATCTACGACGCTTCGACTAGACTTGTTCTGTCCTTTTAGGTGTATGTGCGCCTGTGCCGTTTTCTTATAAATAGGGGACTTCATGCATTTTTTTGTTTGTTATCGTGTTGAAACTCTTCAAATATATTTCTATGCGTTTCTTGTAAAGGTTCTTTCTCTATCTCAGTCTCCTTTGCTACAACATTTACCTTTTCACCTCAAGGTAATCTCTTTCTTTCCCTATCTACTTGCTTCTTCTTCTATACCTAGCTTCTCATGGTTGTCATTGCATCCCAATTCCGACGAAGCCTGTACATTCCCTCTTCGGTGCACTTTTGGATTGGCAATAACTCTGATACCTCCGGTGACTGCCACCTAGGGAAAATATTTGTTTATGCTGGCCAAATCAATGTTGATCTTAGCTTTCCTCTCTCTACATTCCTGAAAGAGGTACTAAGTAAAATAAATAGATCTCCTAGAAAAATGTCCGAGAACTTTTATTGTCTGGTGGAGGCTATGGAGAAGATGGGGGTTACCCCTAATGACTTCTTATCCTGGTACAACCTGAAGGTGATTCCTCATCGGTCAGGATTCTTCTCACTGTCCTCTAAGAGTGCAGTTGTGGTCCTGACCCCTTCTCTCCCAAGTTCTGATAAAGGGTCGCATAAAGACCCCCTCTGTATCTCTGAAGACTGGGAATTTGCCCCTGACACTCCCCATGAGGGATTTAAAGTCCCCTATGCCTTCTAAGGTAATGCCATCATGGGACTGTTAATATTACCTTCTGTTATAGGCTTTGTTCATCTATTTCTTGTTTCTCTTAATAGCTTTCCTATTACTACTACAGATTCTTCTGCTCTTCCGATTACGGTGGCTAGGAAGTTATAGCGCATGGTGTCCGAAGGCCGAAAGCCAGAGCTAGTAGAACTTTGAACTAGGACTACTGAGAAAGCGGTGGTTGATGATCTACTAGGCGTTGTTCTTCAGCCACCTTCACGACAAGCTTCACCTGGTCAAGTTAACTGTACCACAGGGGGTTGTGAGTCATTTTCATCTACTCCACGATGATGGGATCTCAGTAATCTGGCTCCTCCTTCCAGCGTATCGGGCCCAACTGGTACTTCTGAGGTTCTGCCCGTGTCCTCCAACGTCATGGACATCGACTTCTCGGAGTTCCCTCTTTCCATTGCCACCAAGTCTACTCCACCACTTGTCCCAGCAAAGAGGTAGAGGAAATAGAGAAGTTATTCTTCTCGTGGCACCGACCATTCTGGAGAGGTTACTCAACTAATTACAGTGCCTGGGGGTTTTTTACCTTTGTTCCGTTCTCTGCTTCTGCCTTTACTGCAGTTACTACTAGGGTTACTGCTAGTGCCTTTGCTATTTCTGCAGGCATTTCCAAGGAAATTCAAACGGAGGTTGGGCAGGGTTTTGCCACCCCCCGAGAGGACAGCCCTGCTTCTACTCTTCAGTCGCGAAAAAGATGTCAACTGGTCAGGAGAAGTAGAGGAGCCCCCCTGCTGTGCAAGACCCTTCTGAAAGAGGTTGCCTTTGTTTAGATGGACCGCGAAGCCTATGCTTCGGGACAGAAATGAAGGCAACCTTTTCCGCCCCCCTTGCTACTTCCACAATAAAGACTGTGGGATTAAGGACCCCGTAACCACTACTTTCCTGCTCTCCCAGTCCATTTTTCCTATGGATTGGGATGTTGCTAATCTGGCTAATGCTGACTTGGGCTGCAGTTGCTTCATCCATGGACTTCATCAGGTAATTTTTGCTCCTTCTGCCCTACTCAATTGCTTCTAACCTCTACGTGCTAATAATCTACTCACGTGTATAGAACCATGACTTCTTGAAGTGGTGTGAGGCTGAGAACCGGGCAGCCATCATGGCCAGAGATCAAGATGAGAAAATAACAATGCTCTAGGTCAAGCTGGCTTCTTCTAACCAATTTTTCCAAGAGGTTAGGGAGGAGATGGAGGCTAACCTGGCCCAGTTCTCCAAAGCCAACCTAGACTTGGAGGCATTCAATAAGAGGCTGACAGATCTCTAGGGTGTCTTTTGCAACTGGAGCTAGCCAACTACAACAAGAGAGTGCAATGAAGAGATGCAGAACTAGCAGAACTTTAGGATAAAGTTCGACTGCAAGAACTTGAGCTGACCTCCGTGAGAACAAGTGCTAATTCAATCAGGGCTGCTCAGGCCAAAGAGGATGAGGTGGAAACAAGGAAGCTACTGGGACAGCTGCAAGTCCAATATTCTCAATTGATAGAGGAGTCTTTTACGAATGCTTATCATGAAGGCTTCGAGGTTGCTCGACTCCAATACGAGGACGAAAAAGAGGTTATGGACGGTGAGGTGGACCTGGATGATGCTCTCGTAATATCCCCTACCCGGGATGTTCCTTGGACAGAGCGCTTTGGACGTGCTCTCCCTTCCAACTAGACGAAAAAGAGGATCCCATTGCTATAATTTCTCGAGCCCCCGAGGACCTTATGGAAGTCGGCACTACCTTAGAATTGAACTTCGCTCAAGCAGCGACTTCCTCAACTTAGCTTGTTGATCAACCCTTTGTCCAACCGTCCATCCCTCTTATCGTCAAGGATCAAGATGGGGTCGTTAGTCCCCCTAGCATTGCTAATGAAGTATACCCTTCTACTACTCCTGTTACCACTACTCAGCCTTCCACTAAAGGATAATTTGTTCTCTGTTGCTGTACTTGTGCTTTCTGTACTTATCCTTTCCTCTGAGATTTTTTGTATTTTCTCCTTAATTACTAATGAAAAGTTTTCGTTACACGTACTGCTGCCTCTTCAATATCTTTTTGTTGATTATACTGTTTGTACATGTGCTGGCTAAAATAATCCTTGCACATACTGAAAGTGCTAGTTGTTCAATTTCTTACACATTGCTAACTGCTCTGTATACTGCTAAACTATTCAAGCATACTTTTTGCTCAAACACTCGCACTGTTAATTGTTCAAACATACTTTCTACTCAAACACATGCTGCTAACTATTCAGACATACTTTCTTTCTACTTTACTTCCCCTTAGGTTCTATTTAAAGTAGGTACAACATTTGGTAGAACCTTTTTTGGGTTCTTGAGCCACTATCCTTAAAGAAGGTTCTGATTATGTCCATGGTCTAGATTATAACACAATCTCCACTGAATTGTTCCTATGATCGACTGTCTAAGTCACTGTCTTGAAGAAGGTTCTAACTATGGCTATACTCTGAACACAATTTGAACTGTACCAACTGTGTCACTGGCGGCCTGAGTCACTATCCTTGAAGAAGGCTCTGACTCTGCCCATGGTCTGGACTGTAACACAATCTGCACTGAATTGTTCCTATGATCGGCTGTCTGAGTCACTGTCCTTGAAGAAAGTTTTGACTTTGGCTATACTCTGAACACAATCTGAACTGTACCACCTAAGTCACTGTCCTTGAAGAAGACTCTGACTCTGCCCATGGTCTGGACTGTAATCCGCACTGAACTGTTCCTATGATCGGCTATTTGAGTCACTATCCTTGAAGAAGGTTTGGCAACAAGAAGTCTAGAAGTTCTTTTGGGAGAACATTATTTGTAGATTCGATTTGCTTCATACCATAGTTTCTGATAACGGAAGGTAGTTACAAGAGAATAGGTAAATTTTTTTTGCAAAGAATACGGTATAAATAAAGTATTTTCTACGTCCTAGTATCCTTAGGGTAACAGGCAAACTGAAGTTACAAATAAGGTGCTGCTAGACATTTTGAAGAAGAGATTAGGGGAAACCAAGGGCAGGTGGACGTTAGTATTGTATGGAATCTAATGGGCTTACAGAATAATTGTTAGAACGTCCACAGGAATGTCCCCATTCGTTATGACTTATGGAGTAGAGGTAGTAATCCCCATAGAGAATAGCTTCTCCACGATAAGAACCAAGATAGTGTAGTATGAAGAAAAAGCCCCAAGCAAGTTGCAAAGCTGGGCCTGTTGGAAGAATAGCGAGATGTAGCACTAGTAAGACTGGAGCATTACCACAAGAAGTTGCAGAACTACTTCAATAAGAAAGTCTGTCCTCGCCAGTTTCAAGAAGATGACTTAGTACTGAGGTGAGTATTCCAGAACACAAAAGTGTCGAACAGTGGTAGGAGCAAATTGAGAAGGGCCTTACAAAGTGGCAAAGGTGGGCCAGAAGGGAGTATATTACTTACTCACTATGACTGGTCAAGGGTTACCCAGACCTTGGAATGCGTGTAATTAAAGAGATATTATCAATAAATGTTCCGCTATTATTGTTTCTCAACTGTGTTTGCAGGGCTAAGTTGAATAGCATAATCCAGCCGGGATTCGGGCCTACGTGGGTCTCCTCTACCTTCATTGGCGAAGTGAGATGTCTGGTCAGGGCCCAACTCTGACACGAGTAACAATAGCCGTGTGGATCCAGCAGGGGTTTAAACTTACATGGGTCTGTTCTACCCTCATGAGCAGAGTAGAAGTTGGATGGGGTCCTACTCTACCACGAGTTCACTAGCCGAAAAGTTAGCATGATTATAACCGAGATTGGGAAAGAATCAGAGCATTCTTCAAGGACAGTGACTCAAACAGTCGATCATAGGAACAGTTCAGTGCAGATTGTGTTACAGTCTAGGGCAGAGTCAGAGCCTTCTTAAAAAACAATAACTCAAGCCATCAGATCCGAACAAACACTAATCTGAAGTCTCTCTGAGCACTCCCCGTCCCCTCGTGGTGTCCTGGTACCTACCACAGACACTCCGACGCTTAAGTTAAAGAGATAGAGAAATAGTAATCGATACTGACTAGTCCTCGGTCCTTCCAGCCCCCCTTTTATAATAGTGTTTACTGTGCTATTTAACCCCCCTCACTTTTCTTAGGGTTTCCCCACTATAAGCTGCAGTATAGACTATAATCATGGGATTTCTACTAATTCTCAGGGGTTGTTTACCTAATCGAGGTATCTTGGAATGATCGAGTTTATCTATTATGATTACATCCGGGATTTTTGGAACTGACATGCATGCAACAGTATTGTAGTTTTCTCGAGGTCTACCCTGCCTTGCTTGGCTGGACTGACTTCACTTAGTGTTGTACTGTCCTGCAAGCCGAGGTAGGGAGGCCTCTACTCTGGTTTGCCCTGCTTGCTGGACAGCGCTTCATCAGCTGGTCTATGTCCCCCTAGCCGGCTTGGACATGTGTACGACCAAGATTAATGCACAACTATTTTCCTTTATATACATAATAATCCTAAAGTCAATAATTTAATTAGCTTATTTTTCTATGTTCTTTTTATGCATAAGTGTGGGAAAGAAAAAAAAAATATAGGGATTGAAACAAAAATCAAATATGACATATTTATCATCTTGTCATGTGTTTGGGAGTAATTTTCAAATTCTATCAAAGGAAACTAAGTTAAATACTACCTTGATGCAAAGAGAACAAGTAATTACTCAAAATAATAGATGTAGTGGCCAATATGAAAGCAAGTAATTACTTGAAGAAATAGCTAATTCCATCTTTCTTTTAAATGTCTTATGAGACATTAATTGTAGTTCAGTAATACCATAATTTTTTTGGGTAAGAAAATGTTGAACTAACTTCTTTTAACACTGACCACAACACTGTATTGACATGGTTGTGGGCAAAGAAACATAGATTTACTTTGTATCTTGAGAAATAAAATCTATGATTCTCTACCCACTGCCACATGCAGTGTTGAATGCAATGTCGAAAGTAGTCAATTTAGAATGACTCTTTTGGATAAGGACGTGATTAACTTGCAAGATAGAATATAATGAGTCGTTCAATATTAACTTTTTATGTCATTGCGTTCAACACTATGTACAACATCTATCTAGAGAAAAACATCTATGGTTTAGGGCACACCTCCAGTGTCATGTAAAATTCATCTCAAGGAAAGACATATGATTTTGTGCACATTGAGATGTCAATACAAGGTTGACCTCAATGTCTTAAGTAGTCAGTTTAGCATTTTTCTATGAGTAATGATTTTCTGACTCCCCCATGTGCCATACTTAAAATACTCTTCTGATATGGCATGTGCTAGAATCACATATCTTTTTTCCTCAGGATACACAACTGCATATAATTATGGGGATGTGCAAATGTATCCCAAGGCATAAAGTCTAGGGTTCTAACACATGCCACCACATCAGGAGAGTATTTTGGGTATGCCTAGTGGAGAAGTCAGATGACTTTCTTTTTTTATAATATCTTTAATGTCTTTTTTACTTAAATATTGCATGTCAAGGTGGGTCAGAAAAGAGTTAATGATTATATATATAGATATGAGTTAGGATCAAGGGACATGTGAAAAAAAACATATGTAAAAACAATGTAACATTAATAAAATTTCAAAATATGGATTAGAAGTTTCGGATTGAGTTGATTTTTTGTAAGGATGATCTCTATGATGGGAAGATCATCCGAAAAAAAATCAGTCAAATCTGAAACTTTTGCCAATTTTTGCCAATAATTTGTAAATCACTTTTGATGGATTTAGAAGTTTCAGATTGAGCTGATTTTTTATGAGGATGATCTTCTCATCATAGTGACCATCCTCATAAAAAATCAGCTCAATCCAAAACCTCTAACCCATATTTTGAAAAACCATTGTTTGTTACATATGTCCCATGAACCGCCCACTATATAAGTAATATATATATATATATGTGTGTGTGTGTGTGTGTGTGTGTGTGTGCGGGGGAGGGGGGGGTATCTTTATTATCTTTTTTCTATATATATATATATATATATATATATATATATATATATAGGGTCCCTTTCAGCAACAAACATTTTGGCAAAACATTTTTCAAAACATGGGTTAGAGGTTTTGGATTGGGCTGATTTTTGGTGAGGATGATCTCTATGGTGAGGAGATCATCCTCATCAAAAATCAGCCCATTCCAAAACTTCTAGCCCCATGTTTACAAGTTGAAAAATTGTGGACCGTCCATTTTTTGTAAATTATTTTTGATGGGTTAGAGGTTTTGGAATGGGCTGATTTTTGGTGATGATGATCTCCTCACCGTAGAGATCATCCTCACCAAAAATCAGCCCATTCAAAACCTCTAACCCATATTTTGAAAAATGTTTTGCCAAAATGTTTGTTGCTGAACATTTCCCATATATATATATATAGGGTCCCGTTCGGCACCCTAAGTTTTACCACATACTTTAACAAATGCGTTTTGTCCTACATGGGTTAGAAGTTTCAGAATGGGCTGATTTTTTATGAGGATGATCTCTATGGTGAGGAGATCATCCTCACCAAAAATCAGCTTTACCATAGAGATCATCCTCATCAAAAATCAGCCCATTCCGAAACTTCTAACCCCATAAAAAATGATTTACAAAAAATGGACGGTCCACGATTTTTCAACTTGTAAACATGGGGCTAAACATTTCGGAATGGGCTGATTTTGGGGAGGATGATCTTCTAATCATAGAGATCATCCTCACCAAAAATCAGCCCATTCCAAAACTTCTAACTCATGTAGGACAAAAGACATTTGTTAAAGTGGGTAAAAACTTAGGGTGCTGAACATTTCCCCATATATATATATATATATATATGTATGTATGTGTGTGTGTGTGTGTGTGTGTGTGTGTGTGTGTGTGTGTGTGTATCTTTATTGTCTCTTTTCTCTATATATGTGTGTGTGGGTGTGTGTGTGTGTGGGTGTGGTATCTTTATTATCTTTCTTCCTTAAATATTGCATTTCAAGGTGAGAGTCAGAAAAGAGTAAATGATCCATTCATTTGATTGTAGGAACCACATAAAGCGTTGTGCCAGCCATGAGTGGTCCTCTCAACTTCCTTGGAAAATTTCGGCAACATAGTGGGCCATCGTAAGACTACGAACCTTAAAATTGGACCCACATAACGACTGTCTGTCTGTTAAATAAGGATGACAATTCTAACACGGCCAGTGAACATCATTCAAAAATGAAAAAATTCTAAAATAATTTGGATCATAATCATGTTGTTCAGTCAGATTCGATTATTAGAGGGGTTGTGTTCCCATTAGAAACATCAAAATATCTAATCCATTTTGACCAATTTAATTATCGGGTGTATATATAACCCATTTAATAATTGTGAAATATATTTGGCAATGGACCTTGATTTAAATAGGTTTTGTGATACTTAATGTATGTTTTGTGATATAACCATATTTGCATTTGGGTCATAATCCTGTCGTCATAGATTAAACATGTTAACCTTAATATGATATTGCCCCTGCTAGTCGGGCCTACAAGTTCAAAACCCCATCGTCACAAAAAAATAAAAAAAATAAAAAATTATAGCCCAACATGGTTATTTAACGTTTTATACGGGTAGTGTGGTATTACTTAATTAAAAAATAGATCAAGTTCGGATTTAAGGTTTTGACACGATTATTAAATGAATCAAATTCATGTTGGGTAAATTTTCAAAATATCCTTACCTCATCGACAG
>NW_028236837.1:0-59694 GCF_017979445.1 Akebia trifoliata
AATGTCCAGAATAATATTCTCCTCCTCTATTTGATATTAAAACTTTGATCCTTTTATCTAATTGGTTTTTTTTTATCCCTGTTTGTAGATTATGAATTTTTCTAAGACCTCATCTTTGATTTTAAGAAGATAAAATGTACAATACGTAAAAAAAAAATCATCAATAAAGGTCACAAACAATTTGTTCCCACCTCTAGTTCCAAAACCCTTCAAATCTCCTAAACCATCATGGATTAGTCCTAGAAGTTCAATACATTTATCTACTCTATTAAAATGTTTCTTAGTATATTTGGATTTTATACAAATTCTGCATTTTTCATTTGTTAGTTTGATTGTTCTGAAAATTATTCCTAAATTTATTAGTTTATGAATGAAAAATTTGCAAACATGACCCGCTCTACCATGCCAAATACTATAAGAGCCAACAATATAAGCAGAAGAAGCTTATTTATATTTTTAACCATTAGATTTAAAAGCCCATCATTCAGATACCCTTTCCCTATAAAAGACCCACTCCTAGATAACACAAACTTATTTGCCTCGAAAATTAATTTGGACCCTTTCTTATTGAGGAAAGAACCCGAGACTAGGTTATTATGAATGTTCGGAACATGAAGCATGTCCTTAACCATGAGGTTATTCCTTGGAACTTTAGTGTCAAGGTCCCTTTTTCCGCCACTTTAGATGTTGATGAGTTGCCCATAAACAATTGTTTTACTTTCCCTTACAGGTATGTAGGAGGCAAATGCATTTATATTTTCACAAATATGCTTGGTGGCTCTAGTATCTATACACGAATTCCTCATGTCATTAACAAAATTCACTTTAGAAACAACAATAGAAAATTTTCCATCCTCAGCCACATATGCTTGGGGCTATTTACCCTTTGTTTTTTCTTGACCTTTCTTCTCACGATAGAAATAAGCTAGATGCCCTAGTCTCCCACAAACAAAACAATTCCCTTTTGATTTTATGAAGGTTACCTTAGGCCTTTTGTTTTTGTCACTTAACATCTTTTTGAAGTCATACTTAGGTTTTTGAAATTTGTCAAGCTTTCCTTTAATAAGATTAGCCTTGGATCTAAATTCGAAGGTCTTCTTTTTTAGCTCATTGACCTTATTTTGTTCTTCTATACGAAGTCAAACAGTTAGATTTTCTAGGTCATTTCCTTTTTCTTATGTTTCTGGCTTGTTCTGAAATCTTTCCACATAGGCGGTAGTTTCTCTACAATAGAATCAAACTTGGAAACCCTCACAAATTTTGTAGCATTCTACCAAGATTCCATGGATTATCAATTGTAGCTCCTCTACTTTGGCTATAACAGATTTTCCATCTTCCATTTTAAAATCTAAAACCTCCCCACAACGAATTTCTTAGATCCAACATCTTCTATAATGTATTTCTTTTATAGCGTCTCCCACAACTCTTTTGCAATTTTATAATGAGCATAAACATCATATAAAGTGGGAATTAAATCATTCATAATATAATTTCAACAGAGATAATTGTAGTGAGTCCACCTTTTTTTTTTTTTTTTTTACTTTTGTTGTAGCAAAAGTTCATTTCCAAATAATTAATAGGAATGCGTTCACAAAAGTAGTTCGACCAATTGCAACGTAGTCAAGTGAAACAACATCTTTGACTACTACCTCTTGAAGTTTGAGCCGTCAAACAATTCAGGTTTCTACTAGTGATTAACGTGAGGCATTTTTGGTTAAGTCGAATTAAATAATAATAGGCAAACACACAAATTGTAATAAAGCTTTTATGGAAAGAACTAATCTAATAAATGAAATTAACAGTGAACATAAATCCAAGAGCAATAATTTTGTTGATGGTAGTAGATGTAGATTTCATATTTGTGTCTTGTGAAAGACACAATAGCAGTATAGATCATAGCAAACCCATAGCCTTGGTGTAACGGCCATGTATTTTGACACCTAGAGTATAGGTGTAGTTCGCTCCGGAGTTACCTGAGAGCACCCATGTAATACTATGTAAGGTTCAATATGAAGTCATATCAGCCCCATGCCAGAGCATATCTATTAGCTTAGTGGCATTTTAGTAATAAGGGAGTATGACTGGCCTCCACTCTTGATGTTTTATTCTAGAAACCTAGCAAAGATTGATAGTACTTTTTGTAGGAAGGATGTCTAGTGCTTCTCAATTCCTAGCCTACACCCACGTTGACTCTAGTCCTCATGCCAAGCTACGTGGAAATCCCGCATGTCATAGATCATCAGGTGCATTGTAATACACATATTTACTTTTGTAACGTGTTACTCCGTGTAATCAATATTATATCAATAAACTTGCCTCCGGACTTTACATTATGTTGTCCCGTTATCTTATTTGCTTGCTACGTATTGTGGTGTACGATCATTTTTACAGGTTTTCTTGTAGATTAGCACCCTTTTACGTCGCATGACCTCGCTTTGAAAGAACACGACCATGACACTTGGGCTCGAAGAGCCCCTCCACGCCCCACCTAACTTGACTCAGCACAGCGTGCTCGCGTGTGTGACATTTTTGGATACCTTTGAGAGCTTCTAACTAAGCTAGAATAGAATAGAGGTTATTAAGAGGTTCTCATCCTTATTTATACCTCATGTGAACCTAAACACTAAGAATACAATTTACCTCAATCTCATAAAGAAGCTACAAAAAGGTAAAAAGCGAAAGGCAAAATGCAAAATGGAAGATAAGAAAAAATAAGAGAAAGTTATATTTAAAAAATCAAACTAAAAATTTAAGTATCAAAAAAGTATAAACTTTTGTAATTGACAATTATGAATCGAAATTGGCAATTAAAGTGCCGATTTTTCAATTTAATATTAAAATGTAAAAAATCAGTATTTTAAATGCCGCAAAATTTTGTTTGTTTGTTTTATTTATTTAAAACCTGGCACTTTAACTACCGTAACTTTTTTTTTGTTATTTTTTTAAAATTCTCTAGCACTTGAAGGAATTGAGATTTTCTGTAGCGAAAATTACGTGCTAAGATGCAAAACCAATGACGTAACGTCATGTGTATTAAAATAACAAGTGGAATGAGAGTAGGGATCCAGTACGTTGTGTCCTACCCAACCACGTTAGATGGCACCCCAAGGCGTGGCCCACATATCCATCTGGTCCGTGGGTCCCAAACGAACCCATGTAGCATAAAATGGGGTGCCAGCTGACCTTGGTTGGATACGACGCACTGTATTGGATCCCTACTCCCATTCCACTCACTTGTTATTTGAATACACATGGCATTACGACGTTTGTATAACAGCGTAGTACGTAACTTTTGCAACAACAAATCTCCTTGAAGTGCACAAGAACTTAAAAAAATAATAACAAAAAATGTTACAGCAATTGAAGTGTCGGGTTAAAAAAAAAAATTAAAAACAAAATTTGCGGCACATAAAGTGCCGGTTTTTTACATTTTAATATTAAATTAAAAAATCGGTATTTTATGTGCCAATTTTAGTTCCTAATTGTAAATTATAAAAAATTTGTACTTTTTTTTGTAATTAATTTTTTAGTTTTATTATTATTTATAATTTTCCCAAAAAATAAACTAGAAGACATAAAAAAAAAAAAAAAAGAGGTTTAAGACTCAAACCTTCAAAAAAGCAAATAAAATGATTTTATTTTTCAAAAAAAGAATTTCATTCACATTTAATAACAGATTCACCATTCCTTAAATTATTTATAACACCCGAATTAAAGGTTAAAATACACACTTGGAACATGACAAAGGTTTGGGTAAAATTATAATGTAAACATTACAAAACATTAGAAGACTCCTTCAAACAATTTCAGTAATTGTTTATAATTATGATTAAGCTCTTATAAAATCCTAAATCCAAAAATTATAAATCTATTAAAAAGAGAGTTTCTATTGGTGCCCAACTTTTACTAATTCTCAACTATGCACTTATTTTCTTTATTTTTAGTTGAAGTGTAATAAGTAAAAGTTGGGGTGCTAATAACAACTCTTTTTTAAAAACTTAAATTATTCTATGACAAAAATCTCACTTTCGAACAAAAGGTGATCAATCTACTCTGAATTTACTACCATTTAATTCCACGTGACATAGAGTTAGGATCCAGAATGGTGTCCCATTCCTATATATAATAAAGGTAAGGTGAACGTGTTTTTGAAAAAATTACTTAAAAGACCCTCATGGAAGGGTTTCTTTCTAAATAGTTCTTAAGTTTTGCAAGCTAATTTGATAGGACATTTGGTAAACTTTTACTTTCTTAATGTTACTACCTTAATGTTACTATGTTATTGGCGAACTCACTACTTTTTTATTTACCGTCTAATTCACCACTTTTTATTACTGTCAAACACGATTCTTTTTTATTTAGTCTCGAGTTTATAATTTTTATTGTCGAACTCACCATTATTTATTGTCGAGTTTACCACTTTTTAAATAAAAAATGGTAAACTCGACACTAGTAAAAATCATCCATTGTCAATTTTTGAGTTTTTCTGATTAAAAAACATGAAAAGATCAACTAAAAACTTGAGATAATAACTTGTTTAGATGATTTCAACCCAAACGAACTATTCTTGATCGATTTCCTTCAAAAATTAAGAAAAAAGGAAAAAAAAAATTGATAATTTTTTACATACATCTTCAAAATATTTGACAAAATCCTTAAAAATGGCTTTTTCTTATTTCTTAAATCCATTCCGATGGAATGAAATCTCCGAAACTCAATTGAGATGTCAAAAATTCATTTTTTTTTATTTATGAAAACGATGAATTCGAACGATTAGGGCATTCAATCGTGAAAAATGTGGGAGATGAGGTCCATGGATCATTTAGAAAGAAAATTTTTTACTAAATGTCCTGTCAAGCTATCATTGAAAACTTAGGAATTATTTAGAAAAAAACTCTTTCATGAGGGTTCTTTAAATAATTTTTCCTATTTTTAATCCATAAGTAAGGTGTACGTTTTTGTTGGAGGTTAAAACTCTTAATGAAACTGTGCACGCATCCCGATGTATTTGAACTCCAATAAAATTGCACATAGTAGAAACTTAATGTTGTTATAGAAACCGGAGACCGTTTTGAATAGTTAGTCTTTGAGATATTATACATATGACTCATGATCTAATAATACGCGGTACGCTTTTTAGTTGGAATTTAAAACTCTTTAAACTCCTAATCAACCCGTGCATGTTGTGTAAAACACTTATTTTCTAATCAAATTGTGCCACATAGACACCAATCCTATCTATAGGCACAGAGAAAACGTATAGGATCGCAACTCTAAATCAAAATGGCCTAAAACATCCATTTATTTACGTAATTATATGTTTTATTAATAAATAAACACCATAAGACATAAACACAATCAATAACGTTCCGTGTTTGTTAGTAATTATACATTTATCGAATCTCTCTCTCTCTCTATAAATAATAAATAAATAAACAACAAAAAGTATTTTCTTGTCTCCCTAACTACGCTAACTCTCAATATTCAACCATGTCGTCAACCCTCATCTTCTTCACCATCCTGACCCACATCAGTATCATCATCATCAACACATGTGATGCCTACTCAAAATATCCAGCTATTCTTATCTTTGGTGATTCAACAGTGGATACAGGAAACAACAACTTCATACCAACGTTATTTAGGAGCGATCACTATCCGTACGGTCAAGCTTTCCCCAATCACGTTGCCACGGGGAGGTTTTCGAATGGTGTACTAGTCCCAGATTTATTGGCGTCGATGCTTGGGATCAAGAAGTTAGTTCCTCCTTACTTGAATCCAAGTTTACCTGATAGTGAACTCTCGACAGGTGTAAGCTTTGCATCGGCTGGATCAGGTTTTGATGATCTTACAACTGCAGTGTCTGGAGTGATCCCAGTTTCAGTGCAACCAAACTACTTTAAGGAATATAAAGAGAGGCTTGAGAAGTTGGTAGGGAAAGAAGAGGGTGATAAGATAGTGAGTGGTGCATTGGTTTTGATAAGTGCTGGAACTAACGATCTTCTTTTTAATTATTATGACATTCCTACAAGGATGCTACAATTTAATATTAGTGGGTATCAAGATTTTCTACTACAAAGGTTACAAGGCCTAGTTAAGGTGACTCACCTACGTCTCTCTCTCTCATGCACATAATCATTAATCCCTATATGATATATCATTCTTTATGAGTCAACTGATCCCATCCCAATTTTTATTTTTTTTGTATATGTTTAATTTATTAAACTTTTATTATTTAGATTTTTTTTTATAATCTTTCATGCCCACAAAATAAGTATATTAGAATTTTTTTTTTTAAAGTTACTGTTTGATATCTAAAGTTTTTTAATTTTTAATTTTTAATGTATTTATAGGAACTATACGATATGGGATGCCGTATCTTTGCAGTTCCAGGGCTTAGTCCGATCGGTTGCATACCAATCCAGATGACGGCAAAATTTGAGAATCCAGTCGAACGGACATGCTTGGATGAAGAGAATACAAATGCTCGTATCTATAATTCGAAGTTACAGAAATTGCTCGTTCAACTACAAGCATCGCTTCCGGGGAGCAAAATGATCTATGGCAATCTTTATGATCCAATGATGGACATGATCAACCACCCAGAAAGATATGGTAGTCTTTGACCCCTATAATACTAAATTACTTGGTAAAACAATTATATATTTTGTCAAAACTACTGAACCAGACCAGTATTAATTTTTGTTTATGAGATCAGTCATTAATTTCATAGAAAAACATTCATCTGGACACTTAGGTGAATGCAGATTAACTGGAAGGGTCAATAAATAAAATAGAAAACCTAATTGTACATCATGCAGCTGTTTTAGTGAAACTACATAAACTAAATTAGGCATATAATTGATTTTGTCCATACTGAAAATGAAATTATAGCTTGGTTCAGAAAATTTTCTAAAATACTCCTGTGGACCGCAAAAATAGACCTAGGCCAGCCCAAAATTTGGACCCATATGATTTGACTCTAGGAATATCTTAAAGGCCATTTGGGCTGGGCTGGGCTGGGCTTAATCCCTCCTGCTATCCTCCCCTTCCTCAAACCATCTTCTGATTTTTTAGGTGAAAATGATTAAAAAATGGACAAATTTCTAGTTATATATATATATATATATATATATATATAAATAAAAGTTACAAAAACAACTAAAATAGTCATACTGTCGAGAAATACAATGTAAAACATTGGACAGTCCAGAAAGTTATTAAAACACTGGATAATTCGACGTTTTAATTTGAATTTAGTAAATTTTAAAAAAGTACTTTTTGATCATTTATTAAAACTTCGATCTTTTTTTATAAGTTACTGTTTTTCTGCCACGACTCTCTTTGAACTGGACCTCATCCATTTCCCTCAAAAGGTTGGCCCAGCTCAAAGCTCAACCATTAAATCTTAAATGGAACCCTACCCGAAGAATGCCAAATTAAGCTCAAGCCTAGCTTGACCATATGGCCCCTTTCCTTCAAACGGGCCTTACTTTTAAAGTGGCCTGACCCGAAGCCTGCTTTGTACTCGAGCAACAAGTTGAGCATAGAAATTGATTAGGGGCCACGACACCAAGAATTAAGCTCAAGCCTAACCTGACTATATCGCCCCTTCCCCTCAAATAGGATTTTTGGATTTTATTTTTAAGTTGGTCTGACTCCAAAACCTACTTTGTACTCGGGCTATGAGTTGAGCATAGAATTAGAATCGAGGTCTGGCCCTATACTGTTTGGGCCAAAAGACACCCAGATCAGATCTAGGCTCGGCCCAAAATTTAGACCCCTATTTGAATGTGATGGATGAATAGTGCATCCTATGTGGCAGGTTTAGTGGAGACTAAAAAAGGATGCTGTGGAACCGGATTTGCAGAAATGGGACCCCTTTGCAACGCTTTAACTCCGATATGTCCGAACCCCTCTCAATACTTATTTTGGGATGCGGTTCACCCTACTGAAGTGGCCTACAGATTTACTGCCAAGTATCTTATGGACAACGTCTTCTCCTAAATATACTACTAATAGGGTATAGTCCAAGAACAGTTTGATTTTCTTTTTCTTTTTCTCTTTTTACTCATATTTTTGCTATTTAGTTATAGTAGTAGTTAGTAAATTTAAGAATCTTGGAGTTTTGATTTTATAGGTGTGTTTATTTGCATCCCAAATTGCCGCAAATGCAAAACTCTGCATGCATTTGGAATGCTTGGTTGTGTTTAATACCAAATTTTACATTTGTTTGGTTGCTTGGAAACAAAAATTGAAAGTATCAATTTTTTCTTTTTTTTTAAACCTTTAAATCCTTGTTTAAAGTTAAATAAAAATTGACATATGGATCTATATCATTTTATCAAAATATTACAATAAAACAAAAGAAAAAAAAAATTAGGATTTCAGCTCTTGCGTGGTGGTTGGCGATTATTGGGGGATTAAGAGTCATCCTCTCAAATGGGTTTCTATAAAAATGGATCTTCATTCTATCCCTCCCAACCGGACATTTCATCCACTTGGTAGCTTCAACCTATCCAATGTGCACAACAGATGCTATTTCTCATCTAACTGAGAACCTCTCTTCCACAGCTCCGAAGCAACTAGATGTTACTTCTTATCTTGGTGAATTTGAAGCTCCTTCACTTCAAACGTCTTACACTAATCTGCGGTAAATTTCTCGATATAAAATAATTTATTTATTTTTACAATTCTCTCATGAGAAGGAAAAGAAAAATGTAAAGAAACCAAAGAAGACAACTTGATTAATTATGGGTTCTTTCACAAGACCTATTTGTAAGCAATTATCAAAACAATCATAGTTAATTAAGTCCCTTCAATATTTTTCATGCAGAAAAAACATTTTCCTTCATTATATAAACTATGAAGAGATGGATTTGGATTTTAAAGATTTACTTGAGAAAGAATAGAATATGATCCTATTGGATCATCTCATATTTCTAAACAATGAAGAGATTCCAACATTTCTTAGAGGTTTAAGCACTAAGGGGTACCAATAGCCGATTGGGTGTCTATGGAAAGACTAAATTGATCATCACTCTATTTGGATAAATCCAAAACAGTGTCTTGTGACTTTCGAACCAATTCCTTGGGTGTTGAGCACGGTGAATAATTTATAATCACTTTAGTGTATTATACTCTCAACCAATTGTTTAACTTATTACTTCTAACATTCTCTTTGTGTAAAAATTTATCTCTATGTTTTGAGTTGTAGTATAGTACCGTGGACAAACAACTCTCACTTGGTGCTACTTAAAACAATATTTCCTTTTAGAATGTGTTTGATTGAGTGAAAAATTAAAATTCCTGGAAACATAGTACTGAAAAAATGATTAGGATGGAAAACTTGAATCTATTATTTGATGCTACTTCGAAAAAATAAGACGGAAAAAAAAGAAAAAGAAAAGGAAGAGGAAAAGGAAAAGGAAGAAGAGTATGAGTAAGAAGAAGATGAGGGGGAAGAGGAGAGGGAAGGGAGGACGTGGTGATGGTGGTGACGACGAAGGTGAGGGAGGAAGAAGAAGATAAGGAGAAAGAGGGGAGGACGTGGTAACGGTGTTAATGGAGGTGAGAGAAAGTGAAATTCAACTTTTGTTGGACTTTTGTATATAGGTGAACAATGATTTTCCATGAAAAAAATGCAATCAAACACATGAAAAATGTCATTTTTCAAGAAAATTGATTTTCCACCCTATTTTCCATATGCAATCAAATATACCTTAATGAATTTCTTTGGAATATCTATATTTTGTCCTAGTCATTAATAACCTATACACCTAGATTGTCATCAGATTATGGCAAATAGACTTACGTGCGCATGTTTTTCCTCCTTTTTGATCGCACCTTGTTCCTTATTATAGTATCTTTATATTTAATATGTTTTCATTTTACTTTATTATTTCAAGTAAATGACATCATATTCCCACATCTAGGGATTTTAAAATCCATACCTTACTACGACGACTTCAGTCAAAACACATCATTACAATATAAAACCTACTTCAAAATTTTAATCAAATACTTCTTCTCCTAGTTTATTAGAAGTTTTTTTTTCTTTAATATACTTTTGATGATTTTTAATACAACAAGCGACTTAGAAAATATCCAATGATTTATCATGGTGTCTATTAAAAAATGGATATTTACACTTCTTATGAACACTGCAATATTTCTCGACATCCTTGCTTGTGCTTCTATCTTTTCTCTGGCTAATAACTTTTCCCAAATCAGATATAATTAATGGTATTTTATCATTCACTTTAAGTGTTCTTAAAGTCCTTCTGATTATACCATCTTCTTCATGTAACACAATATTGTGCATTTCTTAATCCCATTGTCGCTATATATCTTCTAAATTCTTCTCAAGGTAACCCTTTGGTCATAAGGTCGGCACTATCTCTTTAGTGTGAATATCGTCAGCTTTCGCTTCATTATTTTCCACTATATGCTAAACATAGTGATAATATAGATCAATATGTTTTGCTGTAGACCTATTAGCTCCACTTTTTATGAAAGAGATAGTAGACATATTATCACAGCCTATTCACTAACCTGTAAATTATGCCTAACTAAAGACTTTCCACAAAGCGACTAATTCATACAGGATTACTAACAACCGTATTGCAAGATTTGTAATTGGCTTACATGGAAAATTTTGCTACACATCCTTATTTCTTGCTCAATCAAGAAATGACTATTCCTTGGAACACGAATACATGACCGCTTGTGGATTTTTCACTATCAATATCTCCAGCCAAATTGGAGTATGTTTATCTTATAATCACCAGTCCTCCTAATCTAAAAGTTAGTTTCAAATTTAGTGTGCCTTCTTTAGTCGTTTGTCAATGTATTTTACGAGAATTAGATTGGTATCAACTAACCAATCCTACTACAAGATAAATGTCAAGTCTTGTATTAGTCATTGCATACATAAGACTTCCCACAACTTGATGGGCATCTGAAATGTTCATCACTTCCTATATCTTACTTTTTTATAGTTGTACACAAATTCATCTAGTCTTATATCTTTACAAACAGGTGTGCACAAAGTTTTGTAATTTTTCATGTTGAATTTTTCAAGCACACTTAACAAATATCTTTCTTAATCCAAAAATAACAACTTTACATTTTTAATTGTAGAAACTTTCATCCAAAGTATATAGGTGGCTTTACCTATATCTGTCATTTTGAATTTAGCTCTTAGATATTCTTTTGTAAATTTTAGCATATTTAGACAATTCAATGGTAATAGTATATTATTTACATAAATATATTAAATGGTAATTTTACCTTGATTTTTAAAGATATATACACAATGATCGAAGAGACTTACTTGATATCCCAAATTTATGATAGCCTGGTGAAATTTCAAATAACATTTTCTAGCGGATTGTTTAAGTTCATATAAAGATCATTTTAACATATAAACTTTGTTCTCATTTCCTTTTACTTGAAAATCTTTAGGTTGGTTCATGTAGATATCTACTTTTAGTTTTCCATTAAGAAAAGTTATTTTGACATCTAATTGAAGTAATTCTAAATCGAAGTAAGCTATTATGACAATGAAAATCCTTATAGATGTGAATTTCGTCACTAGTGCATATGTATTAACAAAGTATACACCGGGTTGTTGAGTACAATCTTTTGCTACTAATCTAACTTTATATTTATCTAAAGTACTATCTGTAGACATCTCATTTTTGCACTCGCCTGATTAATCAACTTGTCAACTCGATTCCAACAGTTCCCGATAATGGATGAATATTCTAAAGTTTTATTTGTTATTAGATGTATTTCCAAAGCTTAAATAAGATATTTCAAGCAAGCAAACTTTAGAAATCATACTATGCTAGGAAAATATGACTCAAAACATAAAAATCATCATTTTGAGACTAAAATAAGTTTTACGAGAAAAATCATTAAAAAATGATTAAATTATCAAAATACCCTTTACACAAAAACATCCTTAGAAGCTATCTTACACTTAGGAAAATTTTTTAAACACATAAAACAACAAACTAAAATCAAATAAACTATTTCACTAATTTTAAAAAAAATTATCAAAATATCTCTATAGGGTTCACTCTCATTTCACATAAAAAACCCAAAAGTGACACAAATCAATACTCGCATTGAATATCTTACGAAAAATTGATTCCAAAATATCAAAAACTGATATCCCAACGTAAAAGTCTTCTTTGAGAGTAAAACAATAATTTTCTAATCCTAAAATTTAAAATTTTGATAATAATTAAAATATTAATTAATGTAAAGTAAAATCTTAATAAATCAAATTAAAATTTTTGAACAAATAAATTCAATTAATTAAGTTCATTAGCTAAATTTTAAGTAGTGACTTATTTATTCAAGTGGGGCTCACCTGATATTTAATAAATAACCCTCTACCGGGGATCCCAAATAATTCAGAATAATTTAATAAAAAATCCTCCATTGGGGGGTTTTCTAAAATTTTAAAAAATTCATTTTATGTAAATCAAAAAAATCAAAATCAAAATACAAACTAATTAAAAACTAATCTAAATCACTTAACAAATTAATTAGAGATAGACCTTATCTCTAAGATACCTAATCAAACTCTAATCTTATTAGCAAAACACTTTAAAAATGAGCCTCCATCAACCAATTTCGTAGTTCAAGAGAAATTTTAAAAACTAAAGGTTAAAAATACTCCAAAATCTTTTCAAAATCCTAAATCTAGAGTCTCATGTCAATACCAAACTCCTAAGCCTTAACTTTTAACCTAAAAAACCTTAAAAATACTACAAAAATTTATAAAAATATTTAAATCTAAAAGAAGAAAGTCTCATTTTTAATATCGAAAGTGGATCTAAAAGTAAAGATAAAGCGGGAAGATTCACATGAGAAACACTCACCGCTAGTTACTAAAAGAATCAATTATCGTAATCACTTAGGTAAAAGAAAAGGTAAATTTTTTTTTATTTAGGTCATTTTTACAATGTAAATATTTGAGAGAAGTAGAGACTAACTTTCGCCAGCTGAGATTAGTACCGTTAACCTTCCAATTCTATAATCTGATCACCGTACCCATAATATATTCGTAGCTTAGTGTTCTTTATCTGTTTAAAGTCATATTTGATTCCTAGATCATAAAACTAGGTGGTGACTCCTAAAATTGTAAAATCAGATCTATACATATGGATCGAGGGCACTAGTAACAATCCTTAATTCTTAGGTTATCAGTTTATTAAGATGAGATTTTGAGGATCAAAATCAATGAAGATCTAAGCTTAGAGCCATCGAAGAAGTGATTTGAAGTCCTTGATGTGATTTTACCTGAATTCAATGATAAGAAGCTTTGGTTGCAAAGGATTTCAAATGAGGTAATCGATAGGGATTTTGTGTTTTTTCTTCGATTTTTTATTTAATGGTTATGATGTTGTTTTTCGACATGATCCCTTTGAGATTTATGGTTGTAGGAAAGATGGTGATCATGTTTTGTCTTTGAATTCTCATGGATTATTTGATTTTAAACAATTGAGGACTAAGAAAAAAAAGAAAAGAAGGTGAAAGAGGGGAAGGTTCTATACAAGAGATCAGAAATTAAGGTTAATGAAGGAGAAGATAGGAGTATTTTATCTCTTCGTATTCTTTTCCTTCTTAAATTTCAACCCTATCATCTATTGGCTCTGCTCGAATTAGAAGTAATAATAGACATAAACGTCTTCCTCATTCATCCTTGCCATTCGCTTCACTTTCATGCTTGGAATTTTAATGGCAGTCAAGATTGATCGATTATTAAGATTCTCAAAAATGAAAAAAGAAATAAAAATTTCCTTTCTGTCCCTTCTAGTTTATCTTTTGTTCTAATATTTAAATGCTAACACTTAGCCAACTCTTCTACTTGAGAAATTTTTTAGTTGTGTTTATCTTTATTATAATAAAAAATAGAGACATACCATGGCAACCCTCTCTGTTGCGTCGTTGTTGAGGAAATAATAGCTTCTTGTGTTGTTTGAGAGTTATTATTGTCACACTAATTGTTACTAACACTACATCGACTATGTGCAATTATTTTAATGATTTGTATAATAATTAATGGGGCATTAGTAAAAGTTGATGTAGCAATGGCAACTCTCTTGTTGTTCACATGAATAGATTTCTTTTAACCGATTCTAAGTTTATGATGACAGAATTTGTGATTTCAATTGAATAAGATTAACTCACTAACCTAGTATACTAAGGGTCTTTGAGCTCATAGTATAGCATCTAAAACATGATTTAAGAGACAAATTTTTTGTACTTTGAAAAAAAATTTCAATACAATTATTTTTACCAAAGTTTTCTTAAATTTTAATTTGATTTCATAACCACTTATTTTCAAACCTTGGATCTAGTCTTATTGATTTAAAAATTGAATTTTATTCTTGGATCCAAGTTTTTTTCCTTTCAAATCAAAAGGTTTATGATATTAGAATATTAATGCGATGAACCATGTTGGCCTAATGACCCTTAGTAAAATTTGAAACCTTATGAGTTGGTCAAGTTAGCCTATGTTCTTATTCACAGATTTTTCATGTAACAAACTTCATAGAATAAGGGAATTTTGTGTTAAAAATTCAACAAGAAGGTTTGTTAAGCATGTCCCTCAAAAAATTAAATAAAAAAATTTCCTGTGCCTATCTTAATGATTGGTCGATGATTGATATTATTTTGTGTTATCTTGATTGATTGATTATCTTTGTACTTTTTGCACTATCTTGATTGATTGCATGTATAATATAACATAATATTTTTGATGTGCGTGCATTGATCTTGATTGATGTTATAGATACATTTATGCTTCATGATCATATTTTTTGTAATATCTATATTTTGATGATGTGATGAGGCCCATGGGCCCATTTATCCGAAAAATGTCACGGACACACCCCACCCTATTTGCACACACTACTAGCATGTCTAAGTTATGATGTATTGCACGTTTACATGTCCCTTATAACCAATGTGGTACTAGTGCATGGTCGATCTCCTTGTGAGATGTGACGTCATTCATGAAAATCACAACTTCAATCATGTACCTCTATGATGTATAAAATTGGGGCATCTGTACCATTCGATTAAGTAATCCTGAAAGGTATATCGATGCACCTACACTAGAGCGACCTGAGCCTGTGTCCTATTGTAATCTGCGAAGTCGTATGTCTCGATTACCAATACGTGGTCGATCTCCTTGTGAGATGCTAAACCATTTACGAAAGTTACAACCCTAGACTCGTACCTATACGGTATATCAAACCAAGTCACCATGTACCATCTGATTAAGTATACTCGAGAGGTATATAGGTGTACTTAGGCAAATGTGGCTAGATAAATTGCATTGCACATAATAAATGTAGAATCTAGGAACATTCCTTTAGGTCATGACCCGAACTTATCATGGGTGTTCCTGGGTTGTCTTTTTAGAAAATCGGACTTTCAAACGTTGAGATCAGTAAATGACAATTTCGTTCTCAAGATGATCAAACTTTTGTTTAATCTAACTCAAGACTATCATATCACTAGGTGTACCAACTCAATAAAGAATCCATTTTAATTATGACAATGATTCAAAATGACCTAGTCCATCTCGATCCAACAATTATGATAGGTGTTGGGCCATTTAAATCAAAATGACAGTCAAACCTTTCTTAATTCAGGTCCCAACCCATTTAAAAAGAAGAAAAATGTTTTTGAAAAAAAAAAAAAACTTTTACAAAGATCCAATTTTTGCATGGACCTTGAAAAATTATTGAAGTACTATTCTTGTGTTATATCAGGATTTTACATGCAGACAACTACCCAATCGACTATTTGATCAGAACAACTATCATGGGGATACACATCATAGAGAAAATAAATTTTGGGAAATTCATGTTGAGATATATTTTTTACTTCCTTGAGTATAAGGTAAATTAAATTTTTTTACGCGCTATGGCTAAACGTTAGAATCCTATGCACCATATTTTTGATATTGGGCATATGCACCTATGTCCTACTCATGAGGAGTCTTGTGGGATCATGGGGATATCCACTTTAAGACTTCTGGCTAGGTTGTCGTTGAAGACAAGTTATTTTGGTGATTTTGCCATAGGATTGAATATCTCAAAAGAACCTAGTCCATAATAGAAAACTGGATTTAGTACCGTTATTAAGCTTTTCTCGCTCTCGCAGCTATTCTATCAATGTAAAATCAAAAACCTAGGAAGCCACTAGGGATTATCGGTTGTGTTTAAGAATCTTAGTCCAATACATATTGACCTCCAAAAGCGATGGTTAAACCATCACAGAGTCCTTCACAAACATAGCTTCCCAACTCTCAAAGAAAGTCAACTCCGTGCCTCTCATTTTAGCTGAAACCTTGTCTTGTCTAGATGCCATTAAAAATGATAAAGGAGAATGCTTCAAAGGAAGCCCCCACCTATTTTATATGTGGTTTTGTGATCACCTTAAAATTATGGACCTTCACTCAAGCCTTGAGTATGGGCCAGAATATTTTTCCAAACAAAACCTGATAATGAGCCATAATTCAGTTAAGACTTTGAGCAAATTTTATGTACAACATATTTGGTGGGAAGCAAGTGAAATATTTGGTATATCTGAAGCACATTTTTTTTCATAAATCCAGATATGGGCATGTAAGATTACATATGCAAGTAAAAAAGTTATTTGCAAGCATATAATTACATATGTTTTTCAAGATTTACTTTCCCACATAAAACTTTTTTACCTTATTTTTTACATCTCATTCCTTGGGAAAATGATTTTCTCACCTCATAATGTTGTCCCCACCCCCAAAACTAATACTCAACTCAAATGTCCATTCATTCAAGTCTAAAAAAATACGTTGTCTAATTTTATTTTTTTACCTGATTTGATGCATTGTTTTTATTTAATTTGATGATTACCTAAACTTTACGAGTTGATTCTATTGAGTTTTGGGGTTGATTTACCTCGAGATTCAAATGAGCCTATTGTATTCATTTGAAAATGAATTTCTTGCCCATGAAAAGGAATTACAAGTTTCAGAGCAATGATAGGTTTCCAGGCTTTTACAACTATCAGGGAACCAGAACCACCAAATGGAGTTTCTATTTTTGGATATGCCTTCACTTGTATCTTTAAAAATAAGTGTAAGTTGTGAGTTATTTTTTAAATAATTTACCAAAAAAATTATTTAGTTCAACCTGAATGAATAAAGGCCTTATTAGATTTGGTAAGTTGGTAGGCTAACAATACCATCCCACCCCTTTATACGTACTATACCCAATAATTAGGGTGATGTATGATTGTGGCTGTCTGATTAATAGTTTTGATCGATTATGAAAATTGCAACAAAAATTCAATGAAATAATTTATCAGTTTGGGTTATTAGCAGTCCATTAAATTAATTAGTATTGATGCCCCTATCAGTTTAGTAATTTATATAAGATTCTCAAGTAATTTCACCTATAAATACATAAGTTGCAGGTTGTTGTTGATATGGTCATTTTGTTTATGTATGCCTATGTTATGTTAGCCTTCGCGAAAAATAACATGTAAGTAGTGAATATATAATGTTTTCATATTATTTGTGATCTTGGTTTTTTACTTACAATAGAAATAGATTTGAAATATGTTTGAAGTCTTGTAAAAACTAAATGGTTCATTGAATTGAACATCCCATCCTTCCATTTGAGAAGATCTGAGATTAAATCCCTTGTGAAAGCACCCTCGATCCATATGTGCGGATCTATTTTTTTATTTTTTTGGGAGTTGCCACATAGTTTTACAATCTAGGAATCGAAACATAACGTACAATAAATATAAAAAAATATTGATCTAAGAAAAGAATGGGTCCGGGGATCACATTAACGGATTGGAAGGTATTAGGCACAAATCCCGCCCAACGAACGTCGATCTATACTTTTTCCAAAAGTTTTACATTGTAAAAAAGTGACCTAAAAATTAAAATAAATAAAAAAAAAAACCTTTTTTACCTAGATGATTGTGATGGTCAATTCCCTCAGAACTAGGGAAGAGCGTTCATCATGTGAATCTTTCTATTTTTGTCTTCGTAACTAAATCCACTTTCGATCTCCAAGATGAGGTATTCACCTCTTAAATCTAAATGTTTTTTGACTTTTCGACGTATTTTTTAGGTAAAAAATAGGGTTTGGGTGTTTAGTATGGACTTGGGACTTCAAATTTAGGAATTTAGGAAGGCTTGGGAGAATTTTTGGCATCTCTTTCCTAGGATTTTTCTTGACCTACGAATTTAGGTTGTGGAGATTCCTTTTTATAGAGCTTTTTGAAAAATTAGGATTTAATTTGGTCTCTTCAAGATAAGGTTAAGTTGTTTAATTAGAATTTTGAATTCGGGTTTTAAATCTTACATAGAATGAGAAATTTTTTAATTTTTAGAGAACCCCCTAATGGAGGGTTCTTTATTAAATTATATTTTTAACTCTTTAAGACTCTCAGTGGAGGGTTCTTTATTAAATATCATGTGGGCCCCACTTAAGTAAATGGATCGCCATTTAGAATTTGGCTAGTGGACTTAATTAATTAGTTTTATTTGTTTAAAAATTTTAATTTGATTTATTAATATTTTACTTTATGTTAATTAATGCTTTAATTATTAGTTTCAAAATTTTGATTTTTAAGGATTGAAAAATTATCATTTTGCCTTCAAAAAGGGTTTTGTGTTGAGAGGTTGATTTTTGACGTTTTAGGATGTTTTGAAATCAAATTTTTGGAGGAAATTCAATGAAAGTATTGATTTGTGTCACTTATGATTTCCTGCGTGAAATGATTGTGGACCCTATGAGGGTATTTTTGTAATTTTGTCAAATTTTATGAAAATTGGCAAAACGATTTATTTGATTTTAGTTTGTTATTTTATGTGTTTGAAAATATTTTTCTAAGCATAATGTAAGCTCTAGAGATGTTATGATGTTAGGGGTATTTTGGTAATTTGATTATCTTTTAGTATTTTTTCTCATAAAGCTTCTTTTTACCTCAAAATGATGATTTCTATATTTTTAGATCATATTTTTCTAGCGTAACGTGATTTTTAAAGTTTTGCTTGCTTGAGTATCTCATCCGAGCTTTGGAAACACATCTACTAACAAATAAAAAATATTGGAATGTTCATCCATTATTGGGAATCGTCGTAATTAGGTTAAAGAGTTGATTAATCGGATGAATGCGAAAATGAGGTGTTTACACTTTGATTTCCTTCGTAATAAGTTTCAGTCTTTCATGAACAAACTTAGTGAAACAATGGAAGAAAAAATAGTTCATATCAATGGAAGATATGATTTGTACTCACAAGCATAGATAAAGTCAATTGCCTAATTTAGTCGTAATCCAAAAGTTATGAAAATTTTCATTTTCTATATATTTGTAATGCACTTATATGCATAGTACAATATACTTGTACATATATTGTAAGGCAATATTTTACATAAATTAAGAACACCACAGAGCAATCAAATAACTTAACAAAGATAAATAAATTTATCATTATCATCATCAAAAACCTTATCCTAAAGATTTGAGGTCAGTTAACTAGTCTTATTACTATGCATTATTTTGCCACAGCTTACAAAAAGATCTGAAACAACAAATATTACAATACAGAACTTGTAATATAGCGTGTTTTTTATTCATATCTCGAGGAAATCAAATAGTGAAATTTTGAGAAAATTCTAAAAGTGGGACTTAACGTAAAATTTTAGAATTTTTTTTATTCATTTATAATGAAACTTAACTTCGTCATTGGATTCAAAATACTTAAAAAACATATTTTTACCTGTAAGCACACTCAAATTCAAGTTTGAACAGAAAAATTACAAAACCCTCGATTTTTAGGTCAAACTAGGCTAAAAAAGTGAATTTTTATTAAAACAAGAATTGGTAGAATCTGATATCACCATTAGGTTTGCAACAAAAAATTATATAAAATGAAGTATTCACTCATTAGTTTCGGAGTCGAAAAAGTTGAATTATTATAAAAAATGAAATAATTTAAAAAATATCACATGCGTTCCGATATTTATTGTGGACACGAGATTTTTGTTTTTCGAATATCTCAACCACTTTGGGGTTTTGGAATCGCCACCATTTTTTTTACAAAAGAGTGTGAATGGTCACCCAGATATATTTTTTAAAAATTCATTTTTGGCCTCTAGTGACTCTCGTACGGATAAGGCTAATTGGTTTAACTTTGGATCTAGGTAAGGGCTCCATATTAGGGAGTAGGGAAGGTATTAGGCATCCTACTCCCTCCACCATTGGTAGTAAACTTGGATTCGCTCGATTTTGAAAAGAAAAAAAAAAGAAAAGTCAAATAAATCCGATTTGTGCCCCCAAGGGACTTTGATGTTGTTTAAACCATTGATGACACCTTTATTAACAAAGAGGCCCTTTGATGGTTTGAACCTTTCATAGTGTGTGTGTGTGTAGGTGTAGAGAAAGGGGAAAAATAGAAGAGGAAGAGTTGGAGAAGAGAGAATTGAGTTATTTGCTTTTGTTTTTTTATTCAAGACCCACCTTGTTCTTAAAAGTTAACTCTCTTTGACATTCAAAAAGATGTTTTCTTAACTTTTTTGACTTGCTTGAAAGAGATAGTTGAGAATAATGAGGTGAGTTGAGAGTAGAGAGAGTTATAACTTGAGAGGGTATTTTTCTTAGTTTTTCATTAGGTGAGAATTGTGTTGAGGATGGGGGGATTTTATAGAGTTTTGAAGATTATTTTAAGGGTAAAATGGGATGAATTGATGAAAATGAGTAGAATGGTTAGAGATTTGTGAGAGGGGTGTGTAAGTTGAGGGTGATGGAAGGACATTTGTGTAAATGGGGTTAAATGGGTTATTTATGACCCAAATGGGTTGGATTTTTCAACCCATTTGGGTTGAGTGTTAGGTGGAATGAAATGAGTGATGTTAGGTTAAGAGAATGAAGGTGTAAGATGGTGGTTGATTGATTGAGCGTTTACTGAGTTGAGAGGAATGGATTTTAATTAAAAAAATGAATTGTGTAAGAAGGTAATTGATTAGGTTTTTGGGAGGGTGGAGGAAGTGGTGACATGTGTCAAAAGGGGGTGTGGAGATGGAGTGTTAGATGATTTGATTGGAGAGAGAGAAGAAGTATTTGATTAGAGATGAGTATGGGTTTGGCTTGTGATAATGGGTTTGTCGGGAATGATGAGGGTAAGTTAGCACTACAAAATATGAGGTATTTAGAGGCGGTTTTAAACTGCCACCAATTTCGACTAAACCGCCTCTAATATATTTAAGGGCGGTTTAGTCAAACCGCCCACTATAGTGGCGTCGCTAATTCCTTTTAGTGGCCAATTAAGGGCGTTTTTTATATTTTTAGAGGCTATTTGTAAACCGCCTCTAATAATAATAATTTAATGGCAGTTTAAAAACCGCCTCTAAAGAATATGATTTAAGGGCAGTTCTTATACTATTAGTGGCTAATTGAAAATCACCTCTAATAATAATACTTTAGGGGCAGTTTTAAAACCGCCTCTAAATATTATTATTTAAGGGCGGTTTTTATATTTTAGAGGCAGTTTGAAAACCGCCCCTAATAACAAACTTAGTTTAAAAAATAAAACATTAGAGGCAGTTCAAAACCGCCTCTAATGTTATAAAAAAAATTAATAAAATATTTATTTCAAAATAAAACCTACAATTATATATAATTAAAAAAGAGCTGCTATTTGCACTCCAAATTTCACTTATCACTTGTTTATAAAAAGATGCCACAACCTATAAATGAATATTTTACCAAACATAAACTACAATCTACCAAACATGCATCTACGGAATTTTAAAACAAATTACGCATTCACGAATATTTTCACTATAAAAAAGAGACAACTCTGTGGCGCCCCGCCGAACGCTAACACAAATCCCCATGTCAGATCTCGAGGTACTAGGTGGCACTTCGAAATTTCGGCATGGTCTCCTCTGTTTATGTTAGCAATCCAAGACGTTTAATCAGCACCTGATAAACGGCATACAATCCTGCATACAGATATAAAATATAATACTAGCGGAAGCTTATACAAGTCTAATAACGTACGAATTATCAAAGTGCGGAAGAAGAAAATTTACGGGATTATACAAAAATTTCTCACTCTAACAAGAGTCCTGACGCTCAATACAAATCTATAATACTCCTAGACAAATGGAGTATAACTCCAATACTTACCAGGTGACGGACTCTAGCTGTCTATCTAACCCACCAGATGATTCTCACTCATGTTCTACTCCTGCCTCGCTAAACTTCGGATCTGAAACTAAAAAATGGAGAATGAAAGGGTGAGTAACAATGGTTACCCAGTAAGGAAGCAACAATTTCTGTCAATAACCTCTCCTAACATGAACGAATAAACATACTGAATCATTTTAAAATAAACAAAGTTTTACAGAAGAAATTACGATTAACTGGTATATATAGCCAGGGATGAACAACTAAACATTTTAAAACTCACATTACATCGATCAGCAATACTCACTATAACATTATCTTTTTATACAAATCTAATTGATCAAAGGGAAATAATAAACATGGATTTCATTTTATATATCAAAATAAACAACAGATACATAATACACAATGGTGGAGTATTGGAATTAGAGAGTTGGGATTCACGACTGGATCGCTCCCAGTCGGGACATAATGTTACAATTCTTCTCTGGTTTTTAGTTCCTGATTTTGTGGCCGGTCGCTGCACTTACCACACTTGGTTGACCATTTATCCGGCTCAGGCTGGCCGTTTGACGTGACCGTAAGCAATGGGTCTCTTTTCGATGTGTCAGAACGTTCGACTACTATAGATTGTTAGTGATCACTGACCAATCATCTTCGTCTATGCCTATCAGGCGTGCATATGATTCCCAAATATACAAACCATTCGTATACGACCACATTTACATTACAAGTTCACTGGTAAAGATAGAGAGGAATATCCTGGATTCCAGTTGTGACTCCACTCTCATACGCGTCCCATACCACGTATGAGTTTGGTGGTCCCTACCGTACATCTCAGGATAGTACACCACTCCGGATGATATGATGCACTATCCCTTCAGGCATTCACAAACTCTTTAACAGCTCACAAAATAGCTACTTATATATATTATTTTCATTTGAAAACAAAAGAGAAATTAACAATACAAGGTTGAGAATAGATATCCAGTTTCCTACCATGCAAGTGTGGCCACCCGGCCTAAAATAAATAACATAACAGAGCGCCTCACGCTAACAGAAAGTAAATAAACATGCAACCAGTAATATTATCCCTGGATATCCGTTCACCAACCTGCATACAACACAACAATGTAAAATGCAGACATCACCCCTCGGGTGTGACTCTGACATTTTACCGTTTCATACCCTTTTTCCCTTTTTTCGACTTTTACAGTTTTCAATCTCTTCATAAAATATCTATTTTCTGATATTCATCAACTCAATATGAGTTCATTGAATATTAAATCACATTTTTCAACTATACAATTTATTTCTATCAATAATATTGAAAAAAAATACAAATTTCATATCAAAACGGGGTCCGAGCAGTGCACAAGACCCAATTTATGGCAATAACCCGTTAAAATACCCTACCCACGTATAATTTATTAAAAATACAATTAAACATATCAAACATGCAATTTCTGGCGTGAATTTTTGAAATAACAAAATAATTCTATATTTTAAAAATACATCCAAATTTTTTGATAAAATCCTAAATGCAATTTTCACAATCTAGATTACTAATAGAAATTGAGAGTTCCTTACAATCACTAGGCGACGGAATTGAAGCACGTGCGCGGAAATCGAGGCGAACGGCGCGGAAATCGAGACGGACCAAACTTCGAAGTGGCTGATTTTCGAAACCGGCCCGGTGGTTTTGAATATCTCGATGTGCTCGTCTCTTCTCCCTTCTACGGCAAAAGACAGTTTGACCCCGAAATCGATGAAAATCGAGGTCGAAATTACGAAAATCTCCGTATAAAAATACGGCTGATTTTTGACTATACGGGGTGAAAAAGACGAGAAAACGGAAGGAACTTGGTTGGGTTATATAGAGAATGAGGCTGCGGACGTTTCTCCTTTCTGCGTCGAAAGACGGTTTGACCTCGAAACGGACGAAATCCGAGGTCAAAGTTTCGAAATTTCCGTATCCAAATACGGCTGATTTTTGACGATATTGGATGAAATAGAAAGTGAAACGAAGAAAGGTTGGGTGGGTTTTGTAGAGAACGTAGCTGGGGACCTTTTTTTCTTCTGCGGCGATCGTCGAAAATGGACCGTTTGCGAGAGATCTGAAGTGGAAAAATCGGAGGAAAAACAAATTTCTTTTTTTTTTCATTTTTTTTTTCGCACTGTTTGGACGAGTGGGGAAGATGAGAGAAAAAAAAAATTTTAAAAATATTATTTAAATAAAATGGGGGACGAATTCGGTATTTTGTCAATTGTTTCGATCGATGATAACTTGATCATTCGGACTCCAAAACTGGCAAATGAATACTCTATTTCACCTAATTTTTCGTTCCGGATCTAATAGTGTAGTCAATTTCTACAAATTTTATCTCTAACAAAAATTTACATTTTTGGCCTGAGTGACCCCTAAACTTGATGTCGTTTTCGTTTTTGGCGATAATTCGACTTCCTGATCTCCAAAAATGACAAATAAATAGTCTATGTTGAATAATTTTTTGCTATGAACCCAATGGTATGATCGAATTTTACAAATTATTGCTCTAATAAAAAGTCACTGTTTTAGCCTGGTCCGACCCGGTAATCGAGGATTTTGCAACTTTTATATTCGGACTCGCATTTGAGTGTGCTTACAGGCTAAACTATGTTTTTCGATTATTTTGAATCTAATGGTGAGGTCAGATTCTATTAAAATGATCAAAACAAGGTCCCACAGTTTTACCCTAAGTCCCACTTTCAAGATTTTCTTAAAATTCCACTATTTATTTTTTTCTCAAGATACGAATTAAAAATTCGGGGTGTTACAAACTCAATGAATTATAAACAAATGTGATATGTTTCTTGGATTTAGTGTACACTTGAAACCAATCATCTCTCATACTCCACTCCATCTCCATGCCTACTTTGGCAAAATAAAATGGTAAAGCCATAAATCATGTGTAACCAAAACATATCTTATTCTTTAGCTACGGTTTTGGCCGTCGCTATAAAAACTTTTGAAAAAAAAAAATTTATTTTACACCAGCCCCCTCATGTATTGCTGAATATTGGAGATACCCCTATGTTTTGTAATTGATGACCTCGACCCCAACTATCAATATGAAAAGACCCAAATGCTCTCTCTATTAGAGCTCATTGTGTTACTATTACACAGACTGATACAAATTCTCACAGAATCTAACTCACACACACATAATAAAATGTCACCAAAATCCAACTCACGCACAGGCACGTGCACACACACATACACTCCAACTCACACACACACACACACACACACACACACACACACAAGTGCGCACACATACACACACACGCGCAAACACACACACACACACACACGAGCGCACACACACACACATAAATACCTATCAGCTTACTCCCCTTCGTCAAAGAAACCCAAGAACACGAAAACTACGGAAAAACAACCTCTTTAGCTCAAAATAGATAAAAATGTATAAAATAAGTTAATAACTCATTTGCTAATGGAATCAAAACTACATAAAGTCATCAAAACTCACACCATTGAACTCCTTAAGAAAGACAATCCAATGACATATGAAAGTTTCTTTTAAACCACCATGATGCAATACACTTGTCTTTCAACTATATGACCATTCCTCTACTTACAAATACCCAATGCCATTGACAGTGGGAACATCTTCCACATAGTCCTCTTTTTTGAAATCAAAATCCTCCAATATTGATCACATGATTAAGGAGAAAGTTAAAACATATTGAGATTCTCAAATTCTTTTAATCATAAAATAACTTAATTTCCAGTTCTCTAATTCATGCATCCTAGGACTTCTGGTAACTAAACTAAAACCTATTTTTTTGTAGGAAGTCAACATGCGACTCCATAAAGAAGTGACCCAAAGAAAAGGTCACATTAACCGATAAATAACCACGTAACCACTGTAACTAACGTTTCTGACTATCTATTAACATGTGAATGGTTGGAAGAAAGGAACAACAATACCAGTAAAAAGCGCATGCATATCACAAGAAATTGATCGAAATAAAGAACTTCAATTTCAGGAAATAACCAGCAAATGAGAGAATCAAGTTCCTTGTGTGTGACAGAAAATTCAATATCAAAAGGTCCAATCTGGAACATCAAATATTTGGAGTTATTAGTTGTACAATTCTCAATATAAACTTCAATAAACTAAATAAATAAATACATAAAGACTTGACAAATAAAAACTAAAACAAGATAAAGAAGGTAGGAAACAGATAAATAAAAGTAAGATAACCTGCTCCCTTAAGATAACAAGATGTTTGATAAGGAAAATTTATCCATCCATTGGTGATGACCTCTTTGCAATGAGTTTGCTTGCTTTCTGTAGGAAAAAATTAAGTAAAGTGAAAATAACAAAACAGAACCTTCGACTTATGAACCAATAATTCAACACATGGTCTTGTGAGAAGCTCAAACCAAACTTACAAAGAATAGTTCCGTGCCTCAAGGGCACTGATCTACCCCTGAAATATCCATAAAGGAAGATGGCATTACGGATTACAATATCATACTTATAGTAGCACTACAATTTTTCATCATTTTGTGAGGCAATGGTATCTGTGTCTACATTTTTTGGAATCTTTGGTACTTGTGTGTATATATATTTTCATAAGGGGTGTTTTAATTCTGGGGTTTCTATTTTGGGAAGTTTTAAATGTTCTAGTAACTCTCATTTATATAATTAGAGAACTCTCTTTCATATAGTCATATTTTCAGAGATTATATGCTAGAATGACCCTCCTCTTCTCATAAATTTTGATCAGAAGAGAATGATCCAATACAAATTAAATTAAGTACATGTATTTAAGAGAAGTACTAAATGTACTCTACCAACAAATAGAGACAAACTAATATCAGGAACGCAACTTTCTCAAGCTTCAGCAATAGCCCTTTCAACAACTTGTTCTGCTCTTCGACATGCTTCGAATATATATAACAAAAAAGAAATTAAATTCACGTTACTCAGAAGTTAGAAATAAAATAATATATTAAAACTGAAGCAATTAACATGGTTTTGCACTCAATCATTGAGAAAACCAATACTAGATGGAATTATCATATTTGAAAGCTGAATTTGATGTTGATTTCAATTAGTTATATTTTTAGACCTCTGTAAGCCTAAAAAGTTGTAATTAGCTGAAGTTGATTTTTCAGTTTTTCAACATTAGTAGTCAATTTCTTAGAACTAATCCTGCCCATCATGAAGTAAATGCTTAAATTTAAAAGGGGTCACAATCTATGTTCAGCCATGCTTTTTGATTGACAAGGTGCGCAAGTCAATACCTATCCCTTATCTACTGAAACCTTATCAAAAGAAACATATACTTACATAGCTTTTGGGTTGGAAATATCTAAGAAGTCCTTTGTGTGGGGCTGCAGTTTGACATATGTTCCCCTTGGGAGAGTCGCGTTTTTAACTCGCACAGTGTCTCCCTCTTGTAAGAGCATGTTTTCCATCATCTATATACAGCACAATTGAAATATAAAAAAAATGTTAGTTTCACTAACCCCTTGCATAATCAAGATGAGCACTCAAACAACACAATATGGATGCAGGCAGAGATTTGCACAAATTGAATGATGCCTACCCAGTACGGCATGTAGATCATTCCTTCTTCAGCAACGAACTCCAGCACATCACAATGTGAAACCCGCTCAACGACAGCATTGCAAAGCTCAAACAACATTGGATAATCAATATGAAGAGATGTTGTAGGATGAAATTTTATTAATAAAAATCTGCATTAGAAGTCATGTTGAATCAAAAGTTGTAAACATCTAAGGTAGAAGAAATTACAAATAGTAAAAGACAGAACCATTCATAGCAGAAGCCTTATGAACAACAATAATATGGATTGCAGCATGGATTAGATATAACCATGTTGATGTATTCAATCAAGAACTCAATTGGATCACAAAGGGCAATCAAATGTGTGTTCAAATAATTACACTTTCAAAGCAATTTAACAAAGGGCCCATCTTGTGAATACGGCTTGACTCCGTTTTGGTTGCCCAAGTGTGGGTTGGGCAACTCACCCTGTTTCGACCTTTTGAGGGGTCAGAAGGACGTGTGGGGGTGTGGCGTCCAATCTAGGTAAGAGACTATACTTTTTCAATTTTGGTCAGGGCTATACACCTTTAAACAGTAATGGATGTTAGAAACTTTTGGGCAGACTAAAGATCTATAAGCAAGAAAACACATATGCATGTTAGTAACATGAATTGATAAGTTGTGAAGTATTTAAAAGAAAAGAAAAATACATTCACAGTTCATCCAATGTCTATATGGTTTCAGCCTATTTACTATGCTTAGAAGCAAGGAAGAAAATATTCCAAAATGAAAATTACAAGACACTCTTTTAATATCCTAAATACTGGACTAGTCCTCTAACATAACTCCTAGTCAAGTCCTACCACAATTAGAAACTAACAAAAGAGACAAGTCCTACACAAGAATTCAGTGCAATCTCAGCTTCCTCTGAATGCCATTTTGTGCTGAATCACAATTACCATATGGACAAATTTCCAAGATTATCTTTGAAAAAAAAATACAATTAAAGTTGTGAATTATGAATGTAATTAAGAGAAATGTTGCATTCCATGAATCAAGGGAGTAAAGAAAGAATAGAAGCCCAAAGACACCTAGTTATTTATCATTTAATAAAGGGTAAGGTCAGAAACATAAACATAGATGGGTTACTGCATGTTTAGATAGACCACAAAAAGAAAAATAGGAAACCCAATTGATCAAATAAAATCTAAAATAAAAGAAATAAATCAAAATTTACTACTACAGAAATATTACATCATACCAATACCAAATTAAAATATTACGTAATAATTAATGTCTAAGTTTGCTAGATGGGCTCTTCTTGCATAGAAGCTACAGTACAATTATGTGATAATTATACCCAACTAGACCTTATCTCCTAGCACAATAACATTCTTCTTGTTGCTTATCTGAAAAACTTAATTAAAACACTAGTTGACATAACCTGACATTCCAAACTAACCCACTCTCACCCCTCTCAAATGTGATTATATGAAGCTATGAGACAAAAACAGTTCAGTACCTGCATTGTAAAAGGATGGACTTCTCATTTAGATGACCTTCTCCATCACAACAAACCATTCCAACTGAAAACACACTTTTCTGAAATGATAACTTCTATCATTAGTACAAATTTTAATTATAAATCAACTCAACAAATTTTAAAAAATGAACCCCAACGAATACATTTGCATTATCAAAAAACATTTCTACTCAAGTGCCAATTGTCCTGAGAAGGGTTGGTGGTGAAACAACTTAACATTTGCAATGGGTTTGAATCAAGGACCTGCTTTAAATCCATATATTTTCACATTGTCATAGACAAATTAATTGTTCATATTCAAGAGCAGGTTTCTTATTGTACAATATTTGCAAATGATGTAGTTGAATGATAAAGCTAAAGAAGAAGTCAATGCAAAACTAGAATTAGGGATAAATACAATAAAAAAGGATTTTCAAATAAATAGGATGAAAACATGATATATGCAATAAAAACTTAATATGGATACTCAAAGGAAAAAGAGTTAATTGTGATTGATTGGCAAGGATGACATTTAAAAAATTAAAATAAAATAAAATAAAAAGCAAATGGGGCTTACACCATGAGGCCTCAAAACAAGACTTTCCCAACAACATGCCCTAAAGAACGGTTCTCATAGCGCTCCCAACTTGAGAAGATTCCACTACTCATCAAAAGAACGGTTCCAAGGTTTAGAGTTGGATGATGAGAGCATCAGATCAAAACTGTAGTGTAGCATTGCACCTTCTTTGGCCGCCTGTTTTATGATCTCCATTAGACGCTCCATATTATCAATCTGAGGGTATTAGTAACATAAAAATATATTTCAATCATACTCATCAAAGTAAGAAAAAATACCATAATAAAGAAAAGAAAGTTCAGAGGCAAAAATCATATAATTGCACTTACATCCCAAACTCAAGATTCTATATCTAAAACTTGGACAAGTGAATGAAAGGCATTACAAATCCAATCTCGAGAATGTCGACAACATCATGATACCAATCTTCAGTGATCACCATACATAAGCTAGTTAAACAAGAATTGAGAAACCTATCAGTAGCTTAGAATTAACCCTTAAATTCAAGAAAAAAAATACAGGGCAAAACAGAATGACGAACAACAAAATTACAAAGAACTAAACCAACAACTCTAAACATATTATGAGAATAGACCCTAAACTCATTACCAATGTATAAATCACAACATTCATCTTGGAAAATCATTTCCCTTGTGCCCTGTTATGGACAATTCCATTAGATTTCAATGTGGCATGAGACATTCCAAAACATTTAGATTTTGATATGCTAGGAGACATTGCAAAAAAAAAAAATCCTCCCAAGTTTGCAGCAATATCATGGCCCCATGATAATCGCAACGAGGGAAGAGTTGCTTCAACCTCATATTTGCTTTAAAGGCTTCTATGGGATCTCTCACATGCTCAAGATTCTTAATCTCTAATTTACCTCCAAGGTCCAGCATACCTAACTCTCTTATGCTACATCCAATATTTTTTTCCAAAATCAACAATGGCAATGTTTGAAAAATTCTATGAACATTGTCAAATTGACATAATATCGAAAAAGAGATTGTATCAATGAGATTATTACTGTAAATAACAAGCTCTTCGAGTTATGTCAAATTTTTTATTTCTTCAGAGATTCTACCTAACAAGTAATAACAAGCTCTTTGGCAGATTTTGGGCAGTATTTCACCATGAAATCTATTCGTACTTAGGTACATGACCAGAAATGAAATTCTTCGAGACACGTTTAACACTGTTAATCAACTTAATTCACATATATTAGATGATAAACTACTAGATAAATTAAATTGAGGAAGATTCAAAGTAATTACCTTAGAATCATCAGGAGTACAAACTACACCAATTCAAGTGTAGGGATTTGAATCGGAAGAATTCTAAGTTTGGAGATTGTAATTGTTGTCGATGAGTTTTGATTTGAAATTCAAAAGTGAGATTTCTTCTTTGTTTAGTGATCTAACAAAGATGAAACAAAAAAAACATTTAATACTTATACAGAAACAGCAGCACAGAGTTGTAGATCATGCAAGAAAATCATGTCAAACTAAATGAGACTTTAAAATAAAAAATAAAAAACCTCCACAAACCTCAAATCTGCAGAGCTAGGGCAAAGAATCAGCAACGAGTTGAACTTCTACGACTCTTGTAAAGATGGAAACCCTAATAGAGATGAAAAAAAGAATGGAAGAGGGAGAGAGAATAAGACACAGGGAGAGAGTGTGAGAGGGAGAGGGTACGAGTATGAAACAAAGGAAGAGAGGGAGATTGATAAAATCTGGGTTCCTCGCAAAAAAATTATGTCGAAAAAGAAGAAGGTGAAACGTTGGCGCCAAAATGGATTGAGATCCATCGGGGTTTTCTCAAGAATGGCAACTATTCGTCATCAATTGAAGGCGTTTATGCAAATACCGCCTGCGTTCATCGTCTCTCTTGCTGGCGCTTCATGAAATCGTCGATTATTTTGGCCTTAAAATACGTACAGATTTTTTAGTGAGAGGCGTCTTCTATGAATCGTCGCTGATGTTGTGTCGTGGGAGGCGTTTTCTCTGAAAACGCCCCTGTTTCTACTCAGTTAGTGGCACTTCACAAAATCACCGAAAAAAAATGCCTCTGAAAGTCGACATTTTTGTAGTGTAGAGGAGGGTGATGGATTGATGTGATTTTTTTGAAAAAAAAAAGATGATAGGGGTAGATGATTTTTTTTTTTTTTTAAATTGATGGGGGTAAATTGTTAGATAAGGAAAGTGAGTTTAGGTGCTGACATGTGTCTTACCTTGTTCATCATGTGTGATTGGTTATTATCTTTAGCTTGAGTTGAAAATTGGGTTTGGGTAGATTGGTTGGGCTTGGGTATAGTAATGGGTAGTGGGTTGAATTGAATTGGGCTTAGGTGGTAGGTTGGGCTTGGGTATAGTAATGGGTAATGGGTTGAATAGGTATAGTGTTGGGTTGAGTCTAGTGGGCTTGGGTTTAGGTAGAATGGGCATAGTAATGAGTTGAGTGGAATTGGGCTACGGTTGAATTGGGTTGAGAAGTGTAGAGGAAGGGTGATAAGTCTTTGGTCCATGGGCCACGTGGGAAGGGCCTCAGGCCATTTATTGAAGAAAAAAAAATGATATAGTATATTGGATTTTGAAAGTTTGGGCCTTGGGGCCTATTTTGATTTTTTGGACAATTTGCATCAAGGGCCCGGTCAAATTTAGGTGTCTACATTTATTATATAAAGAATTTTTTAATTTTTTTTATTTCTTTATTTTTCCCAATCCGTCAACCAATAGCAACCATGCATTTTTTTTTAACGTTGGTTTTAAATCAATTTTGATTTTGAATTCATCATGGACGGAATTCGTCAATACTCGGCGAAGAAGAGAAAAATGTCTACAACGTTAAACTCTACAAATCCTGTCCGTTTATTTTTTTTTCTATCTCTTCTCCTTTTTCATTTTTCACCAAAAATCAGTACCAAAAAGGGGGTTTTGATATCTTCCACCCATGATTTCATCTACTTAAAGACCAAATCGTTATCCGTCCTGAAGGGAAAAAGGACGTCGTCGTCTAAATCTTCAAAATCATTGGATCTGTTTCAAAAATCAACCGTCTTCACATAAGATTTGTCTCGATTTTCACATTAATCGTTTTAATTTTCGTGCACATTCTTCAATTTCTAATGCCCAAAGAGTGGTAGAGGCTTATGATTCTTATTAGTAATCGTAGTTTTAAAAATGTATTTAAGATTTTTATAAATCTTTTGATTTTAACACAAAACATAGAATTTTTATCGTTTATTTCAAATTCATGTGTTTGATGTGTTTAATTGTATTTTATAACAAATTATATGTGGGTAAGACATTTCATTGGATTATTTCTACTAGTTTGGTCTTGTGCTACTTCTCGAACCCCATTTTAATCCAATTTTTTTGTAATTTTTCAATTTAAATGATAAAAAATAAATTTTAAAGTTTAAATTTTATTTAATATTTAATGAACTCATATTGAGTTGATAAATATCGAAAAATGAATATTGTATTCGAAATGTCAAAAAATACAAATACCGAAAAAAGGAAAAAAGTGATGAAATGGTAAAATGTTAGAATCACACCCTACGAGTAATATTTGTATTTTATATTATTGTGCTATGTGTGGATAATTAACAAATATCTAGGGTTAATTTTCTTTCTATTGTCAAGGTGACTACATGTTTATTTACGATTATGTTAGCGTTTTACATTTCTATACTCTTATTTAATTTAGGCTGTGTGACAATAATTATATGGTAGGAAACTAGATATCCATTCTCAACTCTGTAATGTTAATTTTTTTTTTTCAAAGAAAAATGATATACGTATATGTAGCTATTTTGTAAACTGTTAAAAAATTTATAAATACCTAAAAGGATAATTCATCATATCATCTAGAGTAATATACTATCATAGGATGCACGGTAGGGACAACCAAGCTCATACATGGTATGGGACATGTATGAAAGTGGAGTCACAATTGGAATCCAGGTTTATTCATTTTTATCTTTATCAATGAACTTGTAATATAAATGTGATGGTCGCACAGGAATGAAAATGTATAATGGGAATCACATTCATGTATGATAGGCATAGACAAAAATAGTTAGTTAGTGATCACTAACAACCTATAGTAGTTGAATGTTCTAACACGTCGAAAAGAGACTCATTGCTTACGATCATGCCAAACGACCAACCTGAATCTGATAAATGATTAACATTATGTTAATTTAAAATAATAATTAATATTTAAATAAAATATTTAATATGGATAACATTATGAACAATGCTGAAGGGACCTCAAGATTGTACATAATATTGCACATCATTACGCGAAAATGTGTAAGAACCATAGATTATTTTCATCAAAATACGAGTAAAAAAGCATTTATGGTTTCTGCACACTTTCACATCAGGATGTGTTATATGACGTACAATCTTGAGGTCAATTCAACACGATTCCAAAATTATAAAAATCTCTACAAAAATTATGTTGTACTACATATATATATATATATATATATATATATATATATATATATATTGCAAATCAACTATAAGATTGAAGGTTATAGAGATTTTATAGTTGGAATAAAAACAAATAAGCACCTTATAGTAAAAAGAAAATACTGATATACATTCTAGTCTATGAATTTGAGGTTACATGCAATTGCATGTCCATATTTTTTCTTATAAAGTTTAAAAAATAATGGCAGTTATCCATAACTTCCGCTTCTCCTGAAATGGATATCTCATTTGTTCCAATCCAAAAACACTAGGTCTGGATTGATGATTTGTGTTTCAATAAAGAACTGATCTGATAAAGATCCATTTTGATAACTTGGATCATTTTTGGATCAATCATTTCCCCGATCCAGTAGGGACTCAATGAGTTCATATGTAAATATATGACTTTCTTATATAGATTATATATTTATTATATTTTTATCAAAAAATCGAATCAAGTTAGATTGTGGTCCATTTTGAAATTATTGAATGTTCAAATCAGATCTGGAACATCAAATACTATATTGGATCGATCCAAAACATAAAATGATAGATTTGATTGGGTTTGGGTACTAAATTAGAACTGATACGAACATGATCTAGCGATGCTCCAAAATATATGGGCATAGACGTGAGCTACATTTATAGATCTGGTTACTACAATTAGGCTAAAATTTTAAGGCATGTTAACTAGACATATTTGGTTTGGGTTTTATTTTTACCAAAAGAAAAAAGAGCTTGATTCTGGCTTAAATATACTGGATTTGTCCATTAAATTAACCAGTGGGCCAAGCTTAGGCTTAAAATATTTGAGATTTTGATGCTCTAGGTTCATACCTAGTTGGTTTTAGGTTTGGGTACAATGTTCTAGACAGGGTTTGAACATTAGCTCAGCCCATTTGGAACTTGACCCATTAACACTTGTCGATATATCTGGGTCTCAACTCAAGTAAGAACTTTGCCATCAAATGAAAAAGAATGAATCCATACAATGATCAAATTAATATTTGAATAGGTTCAAAACCATCCTAATAAGCATATAGTAGTAATAGATTATGGAGTATCATATTAAGGTGAACAACGAAACACGTGATTGTTATCTCAATGAGTTATCATACATTGTATTGTTGTGGAAGTTGTTCCCAAGGTCTTAGATTCAAATCCCTTAAACCCCTTCTTATACTAATTGTTAACCGTTAACCACTAATCCCACCAAGCAAAAAAAAACATTGTCTTAGAGTGCTTTGAGAGTTAGGTTAGTTATGTGCATTGGGAATGGTTACATGTACCTATATAACTAACCTAACTAGAATATCATACGATTCAATGTTTCACAATACACCCTAATACAATGTATCATAACTACCATGACTACATTGAAATAACAATCCCATGCTTTGTTGTTCATCTTAACATGATACTCCATAATATAATACTTTAATAAGTAGACATAACATATTACTTTTCCTCACTATGTAGTTTTTGTTTTTTTATCGTCATTTGGAGGTTATCTCAACCTCATTTTTTCTCCTTCATTCTAATAAAATTTTATATTTATCAAAGAAAAAAATAACATACTAATATAATGTTCAAAGCACTTCACACCCTAAGATATTTTCAAACATAACACCCACTCGTACATTCCCGTTCTAGTCACTGAAGATCACCACAAAAAACATTACTGTGCGATAAGAACTGCTGCAATAGAAAACAAGAAGCAAAAAAATTCTCTTTCTGCAGTAGATTGGTCTTCTTGACCTTGTCTTTATTCTTTTCAGTGAAATCCGGGGAGATGGTGATAACCCTAATAAATCAACTATGAACATGGTTGTTATATACTAATAAGTTCGGCATTCAAGTTATAAGCTGTTTTTAAAAGTAACCAAACTGCATGCTTACTTATTTCCAGCAAGAGATATGAAAAAAAGCTCATCCTAAGCAAGCTCGTGCCTTAGGAATAGTGAGAATGTTTATGTGTCACTTTGTGGAAGTATTTACTTGACGAGTGATGAGCTCCTCCAACTCGACTGAAGGAATCCGCATTGTCTGCACTACATCTTTCAAACAATTCCATCGAGTCAGTAACTAATGAAAGCCTGAATTTGTTTCGAGGAAAAGGAATTTCTAGAAGCTATTTGCCCCCACCATTCCATCACCAAGAGTGAAAAATTTTCATCTTGTCTTCCAGGAATTTTCTTCTGCAATAAGAGGAGGCTCGAAGAACCTTTTTCACTTTTTTTCCACTGTTAATAGTAGTGCATTTCCTACTTGCTTTAAATGGAAAATGTTTCTGGACAGAAAACTTAAATCTTATCTGTCCAAAAGGTTCCTCTTAGTTTATCCATAAAGCACAATGGGACTCCTGTGTGAACTAGTTGAGATTACAAGCTGTTGAAAAATTTTGGAAAATCTCTAGTGATACTCGTCTTTTTTAAGTCTTTGAAACCTGTTAAAACCCCAAATCTCCATTTTAACATGGCATCTGTTATCAAGATTTTGGTAATCTCATTTCACTTCATGGCCTGTACTTTGTCTAGTAGACCTTAGTTTCTTTATACCTACCTAAGATATCTAGAAGGGTAGATTTGTATGAGAAATCTTGGGAAGCCCATTTTCAAGACATAGCAAGAACTCTTAATGAGTGGGTGCTTTATATATCAGATGAACTCTTGCATTAAAATGAATCACTTAATAGAATTGAATGACGAAAGTAAATACATGCTGTTGACCTAAATATTTGGGCTAAGGCACAGACGATGATGATGATATGATCACGTATTTAATATCGACAATGAGGGTGTGTTGATGTTCTAATGATGTTAAACACTTGACCAACCGCAAAATACTTGATATTGCCAACTCACCCAGGCATATCACAAAGCCTATACAAATGTGTAAAGTAGAATATTCACAAATGTAATGGGAACTAAAAATTTGTTATTTCTATAATTAATTAAGAACTTGTTATGTATTAGATCTTTTGGTCTTTGTTATAGAAGTTGTCAAATGCACCATGTGACCTTCCCAGTTGTAGGTTCCATGTTGCCTTTGTGAGTACCCAATTACTTACCCTTGGAAAAAACTGCACTCTTCAATTCAGCCATATTTGAATTTGAAATACCCCATGGTCATGTGTATTTTCTAAGTTATCTTGAAATGTTTTCCCCTAACAATAACCTGAAATCCTGCTCTGATAGTCCTGTGCCCCCCAAAAGAAAAAAAAATATGGAAAAAGAGTCAAGTAGTTTAAAATTTGCTGATGAAAATCTAGAGTTTACATCAAATAACCGAGCAACCAAAGTGTGAGGTGGCAAATCCTCGCTAAGCCTGCTGAGTTGACTGATTAAGTCAACATTCCTGAAATCCAAGAGGTGTCTATGGCATTATCCAGCTGCCCTGACAATTGAATTAGTGGGCAGCCTAGGATTTACCACAAATTTAATGATTCAAGCCATAATTTGGTTCATGAATTTTTTTTTAAGTGTTGAACCATGTTAATGATGCATTGATGACACTATATTTCAAGTGTTTGACTCGAAAGTACCTAATTTAGTTTATTATAAATGCTTTTAAAATGTTGAGTCAAGTTGTTGATGCATTGATGACATTATATATCAGGTGTTTGGCTCTAAAATGTACCTTATTAAGGTAAATAATCACAACAAAAGAGCTAACCTGCTTATTTTAGTAATTTTTTTTTATTTCTACAAGGATTAATTTTTAGAAAATTATTGTATTTTTCTTGAAAAGAAAATCTGTGCACCTCATGAATTTTTGGACATTTATAACTTTATTTCTCTTATATACATAGTTGCACTTTTCCATCAGATCCGTCTTTTGGGATAAATGGTTTGTCAACACCACTTACCTAAGTTGGCACTTCTGGTCATGAGCCAATTTGAAAATGATCCATCTAACGTTGGACAATTGAAAGAAAGTAACCATGCAGACTGAACGACACAAAGATCATTTCCTTGCTAGTACATGATGGGGATTGTAGAGCCTTCATTTATGATATGGACATTGTAAGAATCTTGTTTGACATGGCAGTCCAAAGAAAATGCCAACTTAGAGAACTTGTGAGCCCCATATCATCTTTAAAAGGAAAGCTACCCACAATAACATAGATAATCTCATGAAGAATGATTTAAAAAAGAAGTTAGGTTTGCAAGTATATCGCAAAATCCTTCTTGTGCTTGAACTATGAGTTCAGTAAGCCCAAACGACTTGCAACTATATCGATCGCCCAATCATTTAGGTTTCTCTTAAAACCCAAATTCCATCCTACATTATAATTTTGTTGGAGATGGTACAATCTTTGACTAGGACACCTTTGAAAATTTCATAAATAGTAAAAAATCTTAATTGAATGAGGACACATCACAGCATCAGCCCTCCCAAAACTGCAACCGAGTTGCATGAATCCACCTTAAAGCTATAACATGCCAATAACTCCCTAGTTACATTTTTTTATACTTAAAGAAGAAAAACCTTCCCATACCATGTTCCGAACAAAGTGGAGGGATTGTTCCCATCCTAAGTATATTCCCAAATTTGCGGTCTGTAACCTTCCTCCACAAGCTTTCATACTTCTAACTAACGTCCATAGCCATTTTCCCCCAAAAGGGTCTTGATCATGTAGGAGTTGCTATAAATCTAAATTAGTATATCCATACATTGTTATTTAAAAGGTGGATTTATGATCATATGAAATATATATATATAGATATATATATAGATACCGTTCAATGGCCAACAGTTTGGCAAACACTTTTTCAAAACATGGGTTAGAGGCCTTGGAATGGGCTGATTTTTGGTGAGGATGATCTCTACGGTGAGGAGATCATCCTCACCAAAAATCAGCTCATTCCAAAACTTCTAGCCCCAGTTTACAAGTTGAAAAATCGTGAACCGTCCAGTTTTGTAAACCATTTTTGATGGGGTTAGAAGTTTTGGAATGGGCTGATTTTTGGTGATGATGATCTCCTCACCGTAGAGATCATCCTCACCAAAAATCAGCCCATTTCAAGACCTCTAACCCATGTTTTGAAAAATGTGTTTGCCAAACTGTTGGCCATTGAACGCTACCCATATATATATATATGGGTCCCGTTCGGCACCCTAAGCTTTACCCTAGACTTTAACAAACGTGTTTTGCCATTTCCAAAACTTCTAACCTCATAAAAAATGATTTACAAAAAATGGACGGTCCACGATTTTTCAACTTGTAAACATGGGACTAAAAATTTTGGAATGGGCTGATTTTTGGGGAGGATGATCGTCTAATCATAGAGATTATCCTCACCAAAAATCAGCCCATTCCAAAACTTCTAACCCATATAGGACAAAACACGTTTGTTAAAGTGTAGGGTAAAGCTTAGGGTAAAACTTTTTAGCAAACTTTTTGGCAAAACATTTTTCAAAACATGGGTTAGAAGTTTTGAAATGAGCTGATTTCTAGTGAGGATGATCTCTACGGTGAGGAGATCGTCATCACCAAAAATCAGCCCATTCCAAAACTTCTAACCCATGTTTACAAGTTGAAAAATCGTGGACCGTCCATTTTTTGTAAACTATTTTTGATGGGGTTAGAAGTTTTGGAATGGGCTGATTTTTGGTCAGGATGATCTCCTCACCGTAGAGAACATCCTCACTAAAAATCAGCTCATTCCAAAACTTCTAACTCATGTGTTTGAAAAATGTTTTGCCAAAAAGTTGGACCTTGAACGTAATCCTATATATATATATATATATATATAGGGTCAGGTTCAAGGGCCATATGAGAAAACATATGTAAAAACAATGTCATATGAACACAAAGCAACAAATATATATATATACATAGGGTCAGGTTCAAGGGCCATATGAGAAAACATATGTAAAAACTTTCGTTTTTAATAAAATTTTAAAATATGGGTTAGAAATTTTGGATTGAGCTGATTTTTTGTGAGGATGATCTCTATGATGGGAAGATCATCCAAAAAAAAATCAGCCTAATCTGAAACTCCTAACCCCATTAAAAGTGATTTAGAATGTGAACCGTCGATTTTTTACCAATTTTTATCACTAATTTGTAAATCACTTTTGATGGATTTAGAAGTTTCTGATTGAGATAATTTTTTGTGAGGATGATCTTTTCATCATAGTGACCATCCTTTCAAAAAATCAGCTCAATCCAAAACCTCTAACCCTTATTTTGAAAAACCATTATTTTTTCATATGTTTTTACATATGACCCTTCATATGTATATGGGGGCGGTTCAAGGGCCATATGAGAAAACATATGAAAAAACTTTCGTTTTTCAAAATAAGAGTTAGAGGTTTTGGATTGAGCTGATTTTTTGCAAGGATGGTTACTATGATGAAAAGATCATCCTCACAAAAAATCAGCTCAATCAGAAACTTCTAAATCCATCAAAAGTGATTTACAAATTAGTGATAAAAATTGGTAAAAAATCGACGGTCCACATTCTAAATCACTTTTAATGTGGTTAGAAGTTTCATATTGGACTGATTTTTTTTTTTTGGATGATCTTCCCATCATAGAGATCATCCTCACAAAAAATCAGCTCAATCCAAAATTTCTAACCCATATTTTAAAATTTTATTAAAAACGAAAGTTTTTACATATGTTTTCTCATATGGCCCTTGAACCTGACCCTACGTATATATATATATTTGTTGCTTTGTGTTCATATGACATTGAATCAATAGATAATGTAAAAGATCCTGGATTTCATGTCCCCAAGAGAGGTTACTTTTGTTTGTCCTGCAGGTCGACCAAATGGTGATTCACTCTACTTCAGACAATCGGCCCGGACAACTCTCCGTGGTGATTACTTCTATAATTATTCCACCCATGGTCTGGACATATTATTCGATGGCCAGGTACCATTATATCTTTTTCTAATGACAGTTTTTGTGACCATGATATCATGTATCTTAGTCTACTTTGTGAATTTTTCAGCTTTCCCTCACTATCTCAAAAAAAAATAAAAATAAATAAAATTCACTACTGTTACAACATTAAATTCGGCGTCCTAAGTTTCACGTTTATTTTCGCCAGCCCATAAGTCTAAGAAAAAAATTTGACAGCCCAAGCGAAACGAACCACCATAATTTCTTTTAACGAAAAAACCTTAAACCTTCTTTACCGATTTTCCATCTCAACAAAAATGAAATCAAATCCGACTGCAAAGTCAGTTCTTCCATTTTTACCGATTTTCCTCATTTCAGCGAAAACGAAACCTGATCCAACTACAAAGTCAGTTCTTCTATCCTTACCGATTTTTCTTCTCAGTCATCTGTACCAATTTTTGAGTTTGAAGAAGTTTCTTCAATTTCAATCGACACTCGATACGATCTCTCAATCTCCCATTTCAACACCGAACGATCTCTCAATCTCACTTACGTCCCTCAATCTCCCATTTCGGATCGATAACTCACTTCGTCAATGGATTTTTAATCTCTCAGACCTCAAATCGAAGAAGAAATCAGAGCTGAAGTCGAAAACCCTAAGAACCGAAGCTCACTTATCAGTGCCACCGATTAAACCACGCCAAATCTCATCTGTAAGTCTCTCTCTCTCAAAAACCCTAAAAAACCACTCTAGATCTCACTGTATAGTTTGTGTTATTGCCAGCCCTCTTGTAGCATCTTTAATTATGTCTGTATTTTATATTTGATGAATGATGGTTAAGCATCTAATATCAATAGAGGTGGTTGCATCAATTTCAATGGATATCTGCTTTGATAGCTCTATTCTTACATTTATATGATAAATTTGTTGTAGATATCTGTTTTTTTTCCTTACACAATTTGAGAAAACAAAACAATAAAATAAAATCTATCAAAAAATTTAATGGATTTTGTTTGTTTGGCTTTACTGTCTGTTGTCTGTAATTCTATAATTTGAAAAAAAAAATATTGTTGCCTTTGTCTTAATTCATAAGGCTTAAGATGCTGATGATGATGTGTTCTTGCCATTGATATTGCATCAAATGATTGTGTGTATGTGTGTGCGTGTGCTCTTGCCATTGGTACTGCATCATAAGCGAGATTTTTTAATCATTAGTGCTTTTATAACAAGATTAACTTCTTGAATGAGCTTGGAGATAATTGAACAAGACCTCTACAGAGCCATTAAGAGTACTCTCAAGAGTGGCAAGATGATTAGAGTAGTGAGTGCTACTGTTGTTACCTTGGTTCCTAAAGTGGAAATGCCTTCAATTTTTGGGATCCTAATTCACTAAGTGTTGAGTTTATGTTTCTAATCATTTTACCCACAGCCCATCTCAAGGTGACTTTGCACCCTGAATTTCAAAGGGTGTGACTGAATCAGAAGTGAGATCCAACTCTAAAGAGCATTACTTAACGATATATTATTCACCTTTTCTTCTTTTTTTAATTCATCTTTGTTTGAAACTTCGAAGCCCTTTAATTTCTCTCCTCCTTTATTTTTCTTCTTCTTTTGTTTTTTTGGATCAAGATAAGTATCTACTTTGCCAACTAGATTATGTTGTTTACAGGTAATTACGAAAGAAAATCAAATATAGACACCCTTATGAACAAAATATGGCCTCAAAACTCATGAGTGATATATTTGTGTGGCTTAGAAAGTTGAACAAAAGTTAGACCATCAACGTGCCTTTTGGAGTGTTTTCTCGAAAAAATATTCCTCTAGACTATACTTTTGGAATCAAAAAAGATATCCCATGTAACAATTGTGAGCATCACTTAATGAGAGATAATTTGCGCCTCGAATGATATTAAATGATCACAATTTTATAGACATTATACAAAGGCATCAGATCCTTTATGTAAATCAAGACCTTCGCACATAAATCGTGACAATCTTAAGCATATTGAACATTAATCCTTTATGGGTTATAGGTAAGGTGACTAATCTATTCCTTCTCTATGCGATGCTAACAAATCTAGTTATCAAAACACATCAAAATAAAGTTTGACTGAACGAGGAAGGAAATTGGACACTCGTCCTGTGCTGTGGTGATTCATGTAGTGCCTTTGGGAGTAGCGAAGCAGCCAAGTCCAACGTGGAGGAACCGAACTATCTGTCGGAAGCCTCATCCGCGGTGGAACCTAAGTGCATCTACTAAAAACTATGATTTGGCACTGGTCCCGTGCCTTGTTTTTTTCTCAAAGAAGGTTGCGCGCCATATCTCTTCACACCTCTTTTTTCATTTTTAGGTAGGGGTGGGTCACTCCGTTGTATACAAATTTTCGGTCAGTTTAGCTAGTCATCCTTGGCGTTAGCCCTTGTCAAGCAATACTAGATGTCAGCACAAGAAATATATCTTCTTAATGGATATTTAATTGTAATTAAGTTTCTATGTAGTAGTTATTATGTTGGCATTGGCAATTGTGAGAACTGTTTTTACTCAATTATTTGATCTATTATACCCATTAGTGTTTTTGAGAGCTAATTGATTTCAATTTTATTGAGGGCTGGCTTGTTTAGGGATGAGGTACTATTTATTGTTTTATATCAGACAGAGCAAAAGAAGGCTAATGTTGTGTCATCATGTCATTAATGTATTTGGACACATGATCTCATTTGGTTTTGTATCACCTACTGGGCAGCTTGTTAGCAAGTGAAATTTGAAGCAAATTTAAAGCAGGGAGGAGGAGGAGGAAAGCAGGACGAGGATGCTTAAGGTGTGTTTGCAAGCAGTCCTTTATTTATGGTGGATTAGCTTTCACACTAAATTGAACAAAAGGTGACAACTTGGATGGATTGAGTATGACTTCTTGCTGCCAAGCAACAAAAGCTGGTCACACTGTGTGCGCTTTGATATTTTGGTCTCATCAGGCAGAGTGCATTTCTTCGATCCCAAAATCTAGGATATGAATGCAGATGCAGTTCTTTTAGTGTTTTCGTCATGTTAAACTTAAAGAATCAGTTATTAGAAAAAGTATGTTTTATTATTAAATAAAACATATTAGAAAAATATGTTACCCTTTTTATTTTTTATTTTTTATGTATGTTGCTGCCAGCCACATAACTCACACAAAGAAAATGTTAATCATTGTCACTGCCTTAGCACATGGATATGGGTATGTTAAGCAATGTTGAACTATTCAGATATATCATAGGCCATTAGTTATTGGATTCTGATGAGCTTAATTTCATCTCATTTGCATTCAAGTATATCACAGGCCATTAGTTATTGGCTAGAGTTTATAGTGTTCTAATCTATCTTGTTAATGAAGTGGTTTTTCTTTATGGTTCTTTGCATTTTTATGCTATTTTAGTGTTCCTATGATAGATTTCATTTTTCTTCTTGGGATTATGTGTGAGTACAAGTTCAGATTTGTGTTTTTTTTTTTCCCTTTCCAAGGTTAAGATCTTGATCTCTTACTTTTTCTAACACTCTCTTACTCTTTCAAGACTTCTCCCAAATGGAAACTTTGAAATACCACCTAAGCAATCCAACCTCAACAAAACAGTCATCAAGGGGAAGTACTCACTACCCAAATGGGAAATCAATGGCTTGGTTGAGTACATCAATGGTGGGCCGCTAGCTGGTGGAATGTTTTTTGTTGTTGCACATGGTACCCATACCATAAGGCTCGGCAACGAGGCCTCAATCTCTCAAACAATATTAGTTAAACTGGGCTCTCCATATTCCCTCACATTTGGGGCTTTGAGAACATGTGCTCAAGATGAAGTATTGAGGGTTTCGGTTCCTCCATTCTCAGGGGATCCACTCTACAACAGCAATGGAGGTGATGTTTATGCCCAGGGCTTTAAGGCCAACTCATACGTTCCCACTCTAGTCACTAAGGATCACTACAAAAAACATTTTACTGTGTGATGAGAACCGTTGCAATAGAAAACAAGAAGCAAAAAAATTCTTTTCTGCAGTAGATTGGTCTTCTTAACATCCTCTTTAATCTTTTCAGTGAAATCCGGGGAGATGGTGATAACCCTAATGAATCAACTATGAACATGGTTGTTATATACTAACAAGGTTGACATTCAAGTTATAAGTTATTTTTAAAAGTAACCGAATTGCATGCTTACTTATTTCCAACAAGAAATTTATAAAAAAAACTCATCCTAAGCAAGAGCGTGCCTTAGGAATAGTGAGAATGCTTATGTGTCACTCTGTGGAAGTCTTTACTTAACGAGTGATGAGCTCCTCCAACTCGCCTGAAGGAATCCGCATTGTCTGCACTGCATCTTTTAAACAATTCCATAGAGTCAGTAACTAATGAAAGCCTGAATTTGGTAAGTTGCAACAACCTGCCATAAAATCATGAATTAAAAATCAATAAAATATTGGAACATCATGTCCCGACTAGTAGCAATCCAATCGTAGAATCTCAACTCTCTAATTTTACTACTCCACCATTGTGTATTATGTACTGTTGCTTTATTTTGAATTATAAAATAAAAAGCATATTTATTGTTTCAATTTTTATCAATTAGAATTGTATACAAAAAATATTATAGTAAGTACTATTGATTGATGTAATATGAATTTTTAACTGTTTAGTTGCTCATCACTTATTATATGTACTAGTTAATCGTAATTTATTTTATAAAACTTTGCATGTATTGAAATGATTCAGAATGTGTACTCGTTCATACTAGGAGAGGTTATTGGTAAGAATTGTTTGTTTACCTATTAGATAACCATCGTTACTCACCATGTTTTTCTCATTTTTTTAGTTTTAAGTTCTACACTTGACGAGACAAGTGTAAAGCATGTTAGCGAAGATTATCTAGTAAGTCAAATAGGTGGTCATAGTCCTTTACCTAGTGAGCATTGGAGCTATACCCACTAGCAGCGTCAGTTTCGTTCAAGTTGTATTATAAATTTTGATTTAGCGTTAAGATTTTGTTAGAAAGATGAGTTTCTATAGAATCTTGTATATTATTTATTTCTTCTACACTCTGATTTACCTTATGTTGTTAGATGTATATAGACTTCCGTTGTTATTCTATTTTTGTATATATTATATATATATATATACATGATATTATATATATTGTTTATCAAGTGAAACAGGTTAAGTGCCTTAGAATGTTAACATAAACAGAGGAAATCATGTCGAAATTTTGAAGCACCACCTAATGCTTCGAGATCTGACATGGGACTTTGTGTTAGTGTTTCAGGGGTGTCACAAAACTCTAGTAGTACAAATAAAATGGCGTGTAACTTGGTCATCAATAAATTTAAAAGCAACTACAAATTAGAGTGATAAGAAAAGTGAATTAATCCAATAGTGAACTTTATATCTATTTTCAAATACAATTAGAAATTTCACCTTGAAAAAATAAGTTCTAGAAACCTGAAATTTCACCTCTGTTTTTCTGTACTTATCTAAATATCTTGGAACTAATCAAGAAATGAAACCAAAAAAAAAAAAAAGCGTCAAACTAATACTAATAGCAGCATACACAAGAAAATCTAAGTAAAACAACATAAAATTAAAAACTATTTTAGAAGATTATGTTAATTTAATATGTATTTATTTGATTCATCCTAGTCACTTTTGAGTGGTAGAATTTTATAACAGTGATATATAGTAATTAGTGACAGAATATACTAATTAACGACGACTTAATGTATGTTATGCATCATTACATTACTTCATATGCTCTATAACAATTCTAATTTCTACGTTTAATTTGTAGAAATTAAGGATCATAAATCTTTAGGTACCTAAATCTAATACCTATATATCACTCACCACACTAATTTTTCCTTCTTTTTTTTTTTTTTTTTTTTTGATAAATCCACTAAGATATAGTTTAAAAGTTCTTCACTAGTTAGTTGGCCAAAGGAATGTTTAACAAGGTCCTTTAGGGGTATGATATCAATTTTTTCATGTTCACTGAAATAACAAATTAACCTCTTTTTCCGACTACTTATACTTATGGAATATGCCCATCAATAAATTCCAACACCAGCATCAACCACAACAATTAATGTGAAAGGTAAATCAATAAATCATACCAACAGGGTAGTATAATAACATTGTTTGATAATAAAATTTAATATTTGGGGTGAAAGAGATTTTTTTAATAACATTCTTAAAACTCTTTTCCTTTTGTCATATTTACTTCATAGTCTCTACAAAATTTGGAAGAGTTACTAGAAGAATTAATTATCAAGTAAGCATAAGGTGATGGGGGCACTCATTCATCGTTGAAGCATACTCTGTATTTGTGATTTGTGTCCATAATTTGGAAAATCATTTCAGCATGTAATCCTCGAGATAATCTCGATGAGAAAATGTAGGAATCTAGATATCATATGACAATGACATTCATCTCAAATAATGATGTAATCAAAGGAATCATACTGATCGTTATTTGGGGTGAATGTCACTGTCATTTAATCGACCAAAACCCTAAAATAATTGAGGAAAATCTGAGATTTAATCAAGATTTGAGATAAATTGAAACTTTAACATGAATCCATTGATAAATTTGGATTTTGACTGAGAAACCTAACAAAGTTGTTAGAAAAAATCTCACTAAAGCACGATAAGTTAAGAAATCATAATTCAAGAAAAAAAATTCATATATCAATTCTAAAGAAATATCCCTCTAATATCGAAACTCCTCCAAAATAAATTAGAAAACACCGTTTGCCTATACCAGAACAACGAATTAACGAAGTAAAATTCAAAGAAATTCTAGAGCATGCAAATTAATGATTAACTAGTTGTTTTGGAAATCAAAAGTTAATGTGGATTCAAGCATCAAAGAAGTTTCTGAAATCATCTCCAACTATCTTGAATGGAAAATCGTGCCCTAGAACTCGAAATTTGGTAAATTGTGAGATGAGAAGAAGTAAACCTGAATTGATGAGAGAATTCTTCTTGATTTGATCTTTGAGGGATGAATTTCGAAAAATCTCAAAAATAAAATCGTAGATTTTTAAATCTCCGTTCTTCTTATTTCGAATGATTATCGAACTATGTTGCTTTGGTGAGCAATTTAGTTTCTTCGAGACAAAAATAATAAGGACTGATTTTACAATGATAATTTTACCCTCAACGAAACAACTATTCCAGTTCATGAGTTAAGACACTACAACAAATATGGCAATTAGGAACTGTTTATAACCATTCCTAAGCCAGTATGAAATGGTTGACTAACTGTCTCTAATCGAGGCGTCGTTAATGAATTTAAACGGTTGGAAGTCGTTTTAAATCTTAGGATTTGGAAAGGCAAAAAACTGTTCCAAAACTCACATTTTGGAACGACTTAAAACTATTCCAAATATGCATTTATATATTAAAAAAAATCTTAGACATCGATTTTAAATCCGATGTCTATAAGACTAATGTCCTAAGTTTGAGACTTTGACATCAGTCATAAACCCATATCTAAACTTAAAAAATAAAAATTAATTTTTTTTTTTATATATACTACGCACCAGTTGATTATGATCTTCAGAAGGGAAATTACCCTCACCTACAATCACCACAATGGCACAATATAGATGGATTGATTTCTTTTTTCATGTTCCTCTTTTTTATTGAATTTATCTTATTATTTGGTAGCCATTATAAAGGTACTTTTTGTGAGACTCGTGTCTTGTTTTAGGTATTTGAAGTGCATTGCCCACACCTCTGAGGATTTGTGGTGGCATAAATCCTCAAGGCTACAGGAAAAAAGAAAGAGACCTGATGACTGTTGTTAACGGTCTTCGTGCAATCTGTGGAAGAAGACTCTTCATCACTGCCTCTTAGAGAGGAGGCCATGTATCCTCTCAAACTTCCTGTTAATCAAGGTGGACTCTTACCTGAAGGCTATGGTCAAGATAGGTGTCACTAAATTTAATTCAATCTAAATAGGAGTTAAAATGAGATTTCTAAAAATCCACATACATAAGACTGATGATAATTTTACTCTTTTCTCACGCTTATTAACCTAATAGAACCTTCATGCAGTTTGGAATCATCAATATAAAAGCCAATTTGCTGTAATTCACATGAATCTAAGTTTTATAGAAAACAAAATGAAGTTGGTGTAAAACAACCAAAACATCATCATTGGGGCTCATGTTTTCGTATGTTCTAAGGAAGTCTAACAATAACAATGTGTTAGTTCATCAAATAATAATGTCAGATACACATTTAGTCTTGCTCTTATGTAATAGCCACTCAAAAATTATATAAATTGTCACAACATTTAACATATATTGGCCCATTAGATACGAATACGTTAGATAGTTATCTTAGGTGCAGATCATCTCCGATCAAGAATTATATCAAGTGCACAACTTAATAATATGTAATAAGTTGTGAGGAACAGAGATAGATTTAGCAAAAAGAACAAAATTATATTGGATAGAGAAACTCATAATAAAACAGTACTAGTAACGAATTAGATTTAATTCTTATTACCTGAAGGGCTGATACTTGGATAACAAAACTAGTGGCTATATGTGCCTATCTTCTAGCCACATTAAAGAATTATCCCAGATGTTCACATCTGAAGAAGGTGCATGAGTAACTCGAGGCTTTATCGCACTGAAAGCATCAAGGCGAAATCCAGCTAGCTCAGGTGATGCAAGTAACAAATAGTGTTCCAAGACACGATCATCATCGGTTAACCTTTCAGTCTCAATTGGTACCTGAAAGAAGAAAAGAGAAGTATTAGTGATACTGCCCCCACTAAATAATTATTAACAAAATGAATTGAAGGAAAATAGTAAGACAGAAGTCAGTTGTACCTTGAATCAATTTAATTGTGGACCTCTCTCTACCCAACTTTTTACACTTATCTAATCTGAGCCTTGTTGAGATCCAACTTCCAAATCTTTTCTCGCTGGGCTTCCAACTACAAGAAGCTTTTTGGCATGAAGACATGGGTCACTTTCAACTGTTCCCCCAAAAGATGCACAACGATTAAGTTCAGTGAAGGGGTTTTCATCAAGAGAAAGAAGATTGTACTCTTTCTAAACTAACAGAACTTGCACCAAGTCGTCTAAGATGCATTGTTACCCAAATAATACGGCATCGAACATAATCTCGGAAGGAGAATTTCACATGCCTTGGAACGTGACTCTCTCCATCAGCTTTTTCTGGTCCATAAAATTCAGAAGACAACGTTGTCAAGGATTAGATATCCCACTTTCCCATGCACGATCGCTCTTCCTTATTTATCTTATTGCTAGCCCATATTTGCACCTATAAAATCAAAAGTGGGAGATGTGTCAAATTAAAGGGTAAGAATTGCAGGAAATAAGAAATATACATGGAAAATGGAGATATGCGACAGAGGTTTGAAACTTGCATCTTTTTGTATATAGATGAATGGATACAAAGTGAGGAAAAAGGTCAGATGCTTACGGTGGGAGAGTCGGATATTGAATAGCCACATGGACTAACAAGTAAAACCACCCCAAATACATCAGAGAGATTGCCAAGAACTATAGCGAATTCAATTGAGGATACACTAGTGGGAGCTCTCCAATATGATTGTCATGATTCAGATTCTATTGGGGCAAGCAAGGACATGGGTGGCGCCAAACCTACCACGGTTTTAACCTGCAATAATGTGCAATCTATTTAGATATAGATATAAAATGGTTAAATCCATTGCAATTCCAATTCTTATTTAGCAATGAAATTCCATGAGGCAAAAAAATTTAATGGAAGAAATTTATAGCATATAACTTCTATGGAGTTTCCTACATTTTTTTTCTCATTTTATATCCATTCAGATACCTTCGATCTACATTAAGATCCATAGCATAGCTCAATGGAATCTGAAATGTTACAAAATGAGAAAAATTCTTAAAAGCTCCGCAAATCTAAGAATGTGTAAACCTCAGTAATGTGGACACCATTTTGAAAAAACTTTGTTGTACACAAAAGGTACAAGGTCCATGTCAGTATAGGTACAAATTCTATGTTAACCCTTCGTCTTCTTAATGACCCAAACACAATAACAGGGGTAGATTTACAAACAACTATATATATTTTTGATAAATAACAAACAACAATATCTTTATCTATAGAAGAACTTATTTCAGTTACCTTAATCAGTTGTAATGTGTGGCACAAGCAGCCCATTTTTGTTTCCTGCCATAAGAAGCAAGAGAAAAGATTACGAAAGCAATAATGGAACGGAAGTCATCTTTACAAACTCTAACCAAAGCAACCTCGTAATTCTTACCAGCACATAGCCTTCCAATTATTCTAAATATTATGCAATTATTTTTTTTCATGAGGTTGTAAAAAAAAATACTCTTGAAAAAATAATTGAATATAAACATTCAGTGATATGCTTTGGTTCATTATATTGCTAAAAAAAATGTGAATTAAAAGTTACTTATTGTTTCAGTAGACTTGTTAATCTATGATTATTACTGTAATAATGCATTTTCATGATTACCATTCTTAATGTGTCTCACTGAATTAGTCTCTAAATTGATTGAAGCAAATGTCCAACGTTTCATTTTATTCTAAATTTTGCAGAAATACCGTCTCTTTATCAAAGGAAACAAGGAAAAAGTCAGCCGAACTACGGAAAAAGTAATACCGTCTTTTTTTAAGACGTTGGTGAAGCTTCTATATGGGTGGATTTTCTTTTATGATTTATGTAAGTTTATAATTTAAAAGAAAAAAAAACATATTGGGTAGATATATGCTAAGTAGTGCAAGTAGGGAAACATTGGCACCTGTTAAAAGGTACAAATAATGATTTTTTGAGAGATTGCATTCATTTGATTTTTTAAAATAATTTCGTCTCATCGTGACTTGGGAGTTGAATCTATTTTCCTCAAACATGAAACATAAACCGGAAAAGGAACTCTGTTTGGTGATCCAATGTGAAACACCCACTTTTGGATTGTTGTTTCACTTGTTTCAACAAACAAGGCATGTTTCTGATTTTTATGTCACATAGTTTCTACTTCAATTTATTGAAGATAAACCAGGTTAAATATAGATCCCTCCAAATTTTCCTTCAATGAAATCCACTTGATCAAATGTCTATAATTGCTAAATTCACTCATGCATGAAAAAAAAAAAAAAAAAAAAAACAAATCTCCCAATGATTCCAATATATACTTAGTATGTGTCTAATATTTTTGTGGCAAGTGTGGTGCAACTAGAGGTTATCAAAACAGAGATAATAACATGATCAAATAATTTTTGCTTTGGTTTCTATCAATCCAATCCAAGTCCCACCTTCACACCACTCATAAAAAAATCTACTTAGAGAAATTAGAAAATACTTGAGTTTAAGCCCACTAATAGAAACATTCATGAATCCCAAACAAGAACTTAAACTCAAATCGGACAACTAAAAAATATAGAACCCAATAGAGAAATTCAATCTTGATTCTTGACTCACTTACAAAAACAATCATTAAAGCCTAAAAATAACTTCAACTTGGGATTGGAATAATCATTTTCAAATCTAGTTGGGTCTCAAATTAATTTTCTCATATATAAAAGTTATGAAAAATAAAATTTAAAGATGCCAACAAAAATCAAAATCTACAGAGGTTTGTAAACAATTAAAGTCCAAGATCAATGGATTTCTCTCGTAAAGAACAAACTCACTGGGTATTAACTTCTTGTTGGATCGATCCAAGATAAGTTGGGCTTCTTCTGTATCTTTTGTTGATTTTCCACACTTAAGAGTTCTTGAACCTTACTGGACAATAACCAGCAACAATAAGAATCATCCATTCTGTAAATAACTTTTAGAGAAAAGATTGTGATTGGGAGATAAAATGTAAATTTTTCATTGAAAAAATATTTTTAATGATATTTTTCATAAGCACAAAACAAACCATTAAAACATGATATTTTTAATTTTTTTCCTTCTTTTTTGTTCTTCCAATCATCTACCTATTCTATGCCCCTAATTACTCATCTCACTTCAAATTAACAACTTTCCAATCAAAATCTTGGGTAATTTTTTTAGTGGTTCTTATTTCTCTGTAAATAAGTGAAATTATCAGAAATCCATAAAATTCCAAATGGAACATCAAATCATTTAGAAAAATGATTTTTAACAATTACGAACACGAAATAGAATTGAAAGAAAGAGATTTTAAGGAATTGAAACTAGAGACGAAGATGAAAGTTACTGCGTTTATTGGTGTCATTGAAGATCGAATTGGAAGAAGAAAAGGCCTGCAATTGCGCCATGTGATGTTCTAATATCAATAAGTTTGAAGAAAACCCTGCACTTTCAGAAAATAACAAGAGTTGAAGAAATCTACAAACCCCTCTTCGTCTTCATCAAGTTCCAACAATAAAAGAAAACCCTACATTTTAAAATCGAAGATGATGAGTAATCGAAGATAGGAGAAATCGATTTAAAATCGAAGAATTGAAGGAATTGAAGATGAGAGATTAATTAACAGTTGAACATTTGGAGAAATCAAAAATTAGAGATCGATTTACGATCCGAGAAAAGCTAAATACCTCTGCAACGAAATCCTAAAAGAAGTTCCTTTTCGAAATCGAGATGAAGATCGAGCTTTGTTAGGGTTTGAGAGATCGAGAATATAGTTAGGGTTTTAGAAATCAAAATCGAGATGAGGATGGAGCTTCGTTACAGATCTAATTTGCAATCAAAGATTTGGAGAAATCCAACTGTAGTTGATTTACAAACGAATATGAGTGCGTTCCATCCGTTCGTGCCTGTCGGAATGATTGACGTAAGAGGCTTCTCTTGAGATTTAATGTATACGGGGAAATGACTTTCAACAGAGAAATAGTTTAAACCCGTTTAGAATTACAAACGGCTAAAATCCGTTTTATACTAGTGTTCCTATTACGTAATTTTCTTGTAGCGAGAAATCAGTCATTTCTATTGCAGTGATTGATGTAGTTCATCGCCTTAAAATGACTAATACAAATTGTCGTTTTTACCGTGGCATTTAACGCAATATGACGTAGTGTCTCTTCATTGATCGTTGCCCCCTTTGTTGATGGCCACTTAAGAAGTGAGTGTCCCTAGAACAACAATCCTCTAACGATTAAGTATTAGTATGAAATATTGCAAAGCTAGTTTTATTTGCCTTTATTCTATTGTTATAATCTTTATAGACTTGTTTTGGGTTCCCTCCCCGTGATCTTTCCATTCAAAAAAGTAGAACACCCTTTAATTATAGAGGTTTTTTTTATAATAAAAAAAAAAAAGACAACAATTATAGAGTTATTATGGGACACTGGATTTATTTTCCATGTTTGAGGTGCAATAAAAGAACTGATTCAACTATTTTAATCCATATTCAATCCTTGTTATGTTGTTATTACAATTGTTTCTAATTGTTTGTGGTTCTTTGCATAAACATGCCTACATTCTACTATTTAATTAGGGTCACTTTACCTAATACGATATGTGATATCGATATTATAACTGTGATTTTACTGTTTCTTTTGTACCATCTACACACTGTTACGGAGTACAAACTATATATTTCCATCTTTTGTTCTACTTTGGCCTACCTTTTCTTCCTACTATTTGCATTTATTATATTGTTATTTGTGATTGATTACTATGCCTCTCATTTTCTCTAGATGATTGCTACGTTGACGATTCTGATATAGTTTGATTTGTGACTGCCAACACCGCACATTCTCCTGATGAAAAAACTGAAATGACTAGAAAAATTAAGATTATCATCATCATCAAAGTCTTATTGCAAAGGTGTGGTGTCAATGGGTCCCCAATAGCATATATGTAGCAAACATGTAAGATTTGTTGGGAGTTGTATTGTAAGTCAACTCCTGAAGTACGAGATCTAAGTTTAGTACATCTTTTATATATGATACGAGATCTGAGATTAGTAAATCTTTTATAGATGGAAAGTTTAGTAAATCTTTTATTATGTCCCCACTTGGTAAGTTCATAAATTCACTAAAAAAAAGTTACCATTTTTGTAATAGAACATTTTATAATTTAGACATACACCTCCATATATTTTTCAAACTAATGACATGCCCTTGATTTGGGTCTTTTCTTATAGACTAATAAAAAGTGAATTAAAATACCATCATCTTCAATCTCTAACAGAACAACTTTTATTTCTTCTCCAAAACGAATCACCTTCAAACTCTTTAATCTTTATGTTCAATTATTTTTAGCTTATTGAACTTCATTTTAAATCATTATTTTTTCAACCTCAATTACCCCCTTAAGAAAAAAAAAAAAAACTTTGATTTTTTTACCCAAAATTGCATTGTCTTCTACTTTTCGAAAAAATCCTATATTCTTCTTGAGACTTGAAGATTCAAATAGATAAAATCTTAAGGTTGAAGGTTAAGGTAAAATATTTTAGTTGAGATATTGAAGATGATTGATTTTTAGACGAAAAATGAAGGGATTTGACTAAAGGTTGAAAGTATGACATTTAGGTCATTTTACAGTAATCCAAAAGAGAAGACCAAGGTCAAGGGAGGCATTTTGTCAATTTAATAAAATAGTGGGTATTATTTCAAATATTCACCAAAACTTGAAAATTTATTCAATCTCTCTCTATAAATAAAGAAAGAAAAGTCATTTTTTGACAAACTAACTTTCAAGTCACAAGAACCATCCAACCATGGCGTCCACCCTCCTCTTCCTGACCCTCGTAGCGCACATTAGCATCATCAACATATGTGATGCCTCCTCAAAATTTCCAGCCATTCTTATCTTTGGTGATTCAACGGTGGATACAGGAAACAATAACTTCATACCAACGGTGCTCAAGAGCAATCACTATCCCTACGGTCGAGATTTCCCGAATCAGATTGCCACGGGGAGGTTTACGAATGGCCTGCTGGTTCCAGATTTGTTGGCATCAATGCTTGGGATCAAGGAGCTTGTTCCTCCTTACTTAGACCCAAGTTTAGCTGATAGTGAACTCCCGACAGGTGTCAGCTTCGCATCGGCTGGATCAGGTTTTGATGATCTGACTTCTTCATTGTCTGGGGTGATTCCAGTTTCGATGCAACCGAAGTACTTTAAGGAGTATATAGCGAGGCTTGAGAAGTTGGTGGGCAAAGAAGAGAGTGATAAGATAGTGAGTGGTGCATTAGTTGTGATTAGTGCAGGAAGTAATGATCTCCTTTTCAATTATTATGATACACCCTCTAGGCGCCATCAATTCAATATTAGTGGGTATCAGGATTTTCTACTACAAAGTTTTCAAGAACTCGTTAAGGTCTCTCTCTCTCTCTCTCTCTCTCTCTCTCTCTCTCTCTCTCACATACATCGATTCATCCCAGCCTTGGAGACATTTTGTATCTCGATAAAGATTTCTTCTAGTTCCATAAAAGTTGACTTTTTTCAATCAACCCATTGTTTCAAAGTAATGTAACATTTGATCAAAATCTTTACCTTTTAAATAAGTTTTTATAGGTTGGGATCAATTGATTCATGCAAGATGACACACAGAAAGAAAGAAATCCAACGATTGGGGTAAAACATGTATCCCAAGAATATTTCATGTAAGATAAATCTTGGAAGTTGGATTTCATATTTTATCACGAGTCATTTGTCATGAGTTTAATCTATAAAAAAAATATTTTAACATTTTTTTACTGTTTCATATTTATGATTTTTTTTTTTTTTTTGTTAAATGTATTTATAGGTACTATACGATATGGGATGCCGTATATTTGGAGTACCCGGGATTGCTCCTATCGGATGCGTTCCAGTCCAGATTACTGCAAAATTCAAGAATCCGGCCGAACGAACATGTTTGGATGATGAGAATGCAGATGCTCGTATCTATAATTCTAAGCTCCAAAACTTGCTCCTTCAACTACAAGCGTCGCTTCCTGGGAGCAAAATGATCTACGTAAACCTTTACGATCCACCCATGGAAATGATCAACAATCCACAAAAATTCGGTAGCCCTCTACTCCTTTAAGAGGAAATTACTTAATAAAACAATTATATATTATGCTCAAATTACTAAACCAGTTTTTTATTACATTTACGAGATCAACTTATTTTATGAAAGAAGGTATCTATTGTTCTATGTTTGTCAACCTTAAAAAATATAACTGATTCAATATGTAAAATATTCTTTTGTTTAAAATCATTGGATGGTCCAGTGAAGTGGGAAGGGATGTCTAAAAGGTCTGTGGGCCTCATACTTCCTTTTGTTTTGGCTTGAACTCTCTCCTCATTGTCTGGACCCAAATAATCTCAAGTCCAGCCCGACCACACCAACTGCCTCAAGTTAAGCCCCAAGTTCCTTAGAACTGGGTCTACGCTCTGTCCCCTCCCCTCAAAGGTGTCTATGTGATTTTTATTTTTATTTTTTAAATTGGTTCGACCCAAAACCCGCTTTTTAACTAGGCCACTGGTTGGGCTTGGACTTCGAGCTTGGTTAGAGACCCAGCCCTATACTATTTAGGCTTGATGGACCTGGATCAGGCCTGGCCGACACAATTTACCTCCCTAATTGAATGTGAGTAAGAATGATCAAGTGCATCATATGTGGCAGGTTTTGTGGAAATCAACAAAGGATGTTGTGGTACCGGATTTGTGGAAGTTGGACCCCTTTGTAACTCTGCAACTCCTACATGTTCGAACCCCTCGGAATACTTATTTTGGGATGCAGTTCACCCGGGTGAAGTAGCCTACAAATTCATTGCCAAGTATATTGTGGACAATATCCTCCATTAAGGGCAGCCCTTAAAATTGTTTTTTTGCCAAAAACGGCTTTGATTTTATGTTCTTTTTATTATGGAGTAATAAATTTAAGAATATTTGAGTTATAATATAGCAACAATATCTCTCAACTACTTCGCCTTGCAGTGTGTTCTAAACTGGGTTGCCTCTTAATTTACCATATTACTCAATGGGAAACTTCCGTGGGGTTAGGGTGTGTCACCATAGTGACTGTGGAAGCTTTGGCTCACAGCCCACCTTGTGGACTGTGTATATATGAGCTTCTTGAACAACACCAAGAATTGGCCATTAGATGGGTTCCATAACCATGATGGGAAGAAAAAGGAAATAATGGGAAGAAATGATCAAAGAATAAGCACAATGTGAAAAAAGCCCAAATTTGACAGATTTGGGCCATCAAATTTTCAAAAATTCGACTGACCAAGAGGTTGAATTGGCATCGAATTTTTCATTGCCAAATTTTATTTTTATTTTTACGGACCAAAACTGTCAAACTAGTGAAGGATGAGAGAAATTCGACAGCTCTAAGCCATTAAATCAGGAAATATCAATAATTTTGACGGTCCTACACCGTCAAAATTCAATTTCTAAAATTCGTGGGCTTTGGCCCGTCAAATTTTTCTGTCTAATTTTCCAGTTTACATATAGTGAATCCAAATCAGTAAATAAATCCATTAGTTTTTAGTTGTCCAAAAATCTTACATATATTGTTGTTGAGGTTTAAGTAGAAAGAGAGAGAATATTAGGCTCGAAGACGCATGAAAGCAAATTGGCCGGGTTGAAGTGATGGTTTTGGGAATAAACCAAATATGAAATTCTTACATTTCTATTAGAATATTTTTAATAAATGCAATGGACCATCTCATAAAACATTTTAGAGTATTCTACAGCAAATTATTGTTCAACTCAACAGTTAAACCACATAGCTAGTGACACCTGGCCACTTTACTCTTCTTATAACTACACAAAATTGAAATGGGAAAGGGTGTTCGAACACTCAAGACTTGTTTGTTACAGTTTTCTTCTGCGCCCTTTTTTTGGTTTTGAGTGGGAGAAGCATGTTTGTTAGTAACAGCTTCTGCTTCATTAGCTTTTGCGAGAAGTCCCAAACTACGTTTATGAGAAGCATTGTTGGGGTTACTTTCACATGGGAGTCACTATGAGAAGTCAACACCGAAGAACGTATGGGGATCGATGGAATGATGATTTCACCCCTCATTCTTATTCACTCATCGATTTTCCTGCACACAACTTCCCAAACTTTGAACTTCTACTTCTCCTTAACCAATAGACCGTCACTCTTCTAAGCTTCAAATCATTCTTCATTTCTTTTTTTTCTTCTACCATATTTATTGACTTAATCTTTAGAATGCATTTAGCAGGCACCACATTGATGTCTCACATTCTTCCCATCATGCCTTCAACGTGAAGATCTTAACACCATCTATCTCTCTTCCAAAATATTCAAAGAGATGAAGATCAAGCAACCACCGCCATTTGATTAAGTGAAGGCCTTCTAATCACCTAAAATGCAAATCTCAAGGAGAGTGTATCTCAAAAACACCTCATGTCCCACTATTATAAATTAAGACATAAGAATCAAGAGTTGTGATAAAATGACTCACCAAGTGGCATACTCAATTGAC